>NW_007737160.1:36358-57663 GCF_000696425.1 Galeopterus variegatus
CCGCGCTCAACCAGTGAGCGGGAACCGGTCTCCACATGGGATCCGAACCCTTGGCAGGAGCACCAACGCACTCCAGTGCGCCACCGGGCCGGCCCCAAGCAACATGTTCTTAATTATTTTTAAAAATTAGCAGAATATTAGAGAAAATTAGAATTTGTGATGTTATTCAATTGTTAATTTTATAATTAGATTTTTGGGGGTGATTTTCAAATGATCCTGACTTAATTCCAACAGTTACCCAGAATTTAACAAAAATATAATAATTTGCTCACTATAGATGTTGTGACACCAATTATAGGTTAGCTGAGGATTTTTCTATGTTCCCAGAAATATATTATAATTTATAAGAGGGCTATCTAGATTTAGTTTTGTTTTTGAGACTTAGCAGAGACAGAGGAGCCAACTGCTATATAAAAAATGCCACAGTGAATATACACGATGGCATTTTAGTTTATGTTATCATTCTTACATTATAAATTGTGGATTTTTTTGTTTATCTGCTTGATAAACGAAAACTTATTCTTGGGAAAATGAGGATCTTTTTCAGTGAATAAGAGGACAAAAATGGTAAATTGAGACTTTCTCTTTCATTATACCATCCTCCAAAAGTATTTCTTTTTAGTGTTTGTACTCTGTGATGATGCCTTTCTTTGTTTTTTTAAAGCAAACTTTGGTTTCATGCTCTTGAAGAAAGAAGAGTAGACCAAACAGAATTGTTGCAAGATAAGGGTCCTTATTTGGTCACAAAGATACCAAAATGATGAATAAAGTGATTAATTAAACATTACAAAATAACACAACTATATTTTCTGGTTCTTAGGTTTGGGAATTTTAACGAGTTAAATTTTCGTGGGGAATATAGATGACTGGAATAGCACAGAGATTTAGGAGCAGCACGAGAGTGAAATTTTTGTTCACTCTTTCTCCAGTAGCAAGCTGCTTTGAGTTCTTGGGCAGGAAGAGCTGTTTCAGGCTCATCTGTCATATATAGTTAAGTCCCACTTTTTGACTGATTGGTGTTAAAATTAAAGATTTATCTCAGGGGACATTAATTTTACAATCTGTGGCTGATTGTCTCTAATTTAATGTTAGTTTTATGGAATGATAAATTTTATTATCATTTTTTCTGATTACACAAAATGGAAAGAGCCGAGGAATACAAAAATCTAAGCGGATAAAAAGCAGTGAATGTTCCAGATGAATCCCTAAATTCTTAATTTTTCCACCAGAGCGTCAAAAATCCTGCACTTGAAGAAACCTAGATCGCAGGAGGTTAGTGAGAAATTGGTTAACAGACACAAAGAATGATTACATTTCATAATGATGAATAAGCTAAATATTCTGATTTGATCATCACATATTGTATGCAAGTATTGATAGTCAACTTTGTACCCCACAAATATGTATAATCAATTATGTTTCAACAAAAATAAAAAGAAAGATGAAACCTCGATCCCAAAGGTGAGATTGCATTTTCCACCCCTGAAAACAAAGCCGAACAATAATAAAACAAAAAACCAGGTAAAGTTTCTTTAGACATTTTTCCTTTGAAAACAGTAATGAAAGTTTAGTATTGGCTTTTGTTCCCTTTGATCTCCCCTGAAGATGTTGCCGAGAGGTCTGTGTTGAGTCTGCCTTGCCTGATGAGAGCTTGTGATTGAGGTGGACAGTTAATTCTAGTAAACAAAGAAGAAATAGTTAACATTAGCTTCAAACATTGGATGCCTCAAACATTATTTGGCTCTCAACCTTGCAGTTTCTCTTTTCTTTTAGTAACACTGTCTACCTCCTTCTTCCGGAATCTTTGTTCATGGGATTTCTTCTGTATTTATGTGAGTAGTTTGTTTTTTGTTTAACTTGTGAAATAATTACCACATAAGATTTTGTTTGTGATATATCTGATAAATTTAAGGCAGTAGAGCTTGCTACCTTAATTGAATTGAAATGTTTGTTGTATTTTTAGCTTTTTCCTTTCTCTAACAAAATTTGGCAATCTGACTTTTCCCATTGTCTGAATATCACATACCCATAATGAGATGTGACTTAGTTGTATAAGAAGAGAGAGATTAATTATNCCTTAATTGAATTGAAATGTTTGTTGTATTTTTAGCTTTTTCCTTTCTCTAACAAAATTTGGCAATCTGACTTTTCCCATTGTCTGAATATCACATACCCATAATGAGATGTGACTTAGTTGTATAAGAAGAGAGAGATTAATTATGCTGTGAGATTTTTTCTTTTCATACATTTCTAGAAATCTCATACATTTCATGACCTGCTGAATGCATGCAGCAGTAAGAAGCAAGTATTCCTCTGCAGGGCTCAAACATGTTGTAATGGATATGTTAGACCCCAGGCCTACTGGGCAGAAGACTCAGTCATTTGCTGTGGCAAATTTTTATTGATATTGTTTACAAATCACTTGTTTTCTGTGAATGATTTTCACTTGAATTTCTTTATTTCTTTCAAAAATTTGCTTAACTTGTAACTTAAATGATATCGGAAATAAGGATGAAGTTGTCATAGCAGTTTCCACAGCCGTGGGTACCCAGCATCTCGGTGACTTTCCAGGCCTTGCACTTAGGTAGGGGTGAAGACCATGTGGGGTGAAGGAAGGACAGGGGAGGAGTGTTGGAATGGTCACTAGACAAATAGGGAAAATAACATGGTGATGTGGTTCAAAGGCTTTTAGAACCTTTGTAACAACACTCCAGCAGAAGGATTTATTCTTCCTTTTCTGTAGAAGAAATCCACACATTGTGTTCTAGCAACTATATTTTCTTCGTGGGATAAAAGCTTCAAATGTGTATTTATACTAACGATCTCAGAAAAGCAAAAGAGAGTATGGTCATGTTTTCCTTAAATGTTTACAGTGTACTTTTTTTTTTTATTTTACTTTTCTTGGGAGTAGGGTGGAGGACAGTGGGCACACTAGCCTTCGTCTGTCAACTTGCGGGTTTGTCTTCATATGTATTTAAATCTTGTTTGTAGGTACTTTGACCTACGCTATTACTCATTGCTGAGACTTTCAAAGCTATGTTTGTGACTAAAGGTCTGGTAACTTATTCCAGAAAGAAGTGATACCTAGTAGTTGTTGCTAGGGGACTGTGCAGAAAAAACTGTGTCTTTTTGTACATAGCTATTGAAATCAAAAAAATCTTTTTTATAATTTTAGGCCAAATTTTTCAGTTAAAAATTAAGAGGGCTGTAGCTGAAAGAGACAGGACTTGTTAATTTTTTTATTTCTCAACTAGTGTTGGCAAGCTTGGGGTGGAAAGTATAAATTTTCAGTTTTGTACTATAAAGTCTTGTTTTTATCAGCAGCACTTTTCATTTTTCAACTCCCCTATCTGCTTTGTTTCAAAAGCCCTGGATTTAGGGCAGCTTGTTTGTTGACTGACATGCAGGATGTCAAGGTATATGATACCAGCCTCTGTTAGCAGTGTACCAGCAACTGCATCAATAGCATGACCAGACATGCAGAGAATGCTCCAGCCTTGCTTTCTAAGATGCATTTGTGACAATACAGTCTTTTCAATTTGTGCAGGTTAGAATAATCTAAGTTGTAAAACACGAATCTGGCAAGAACAAAACAAAACAGACAAAACACAAATGATAAACTTTCTGAGGGCTGGAAAAGGGAGAAGAGTTGGTGAGGTAGAGGCAGACTTGGACATGTGTGAAGGTCTCTGAGGGGCAGCCCTGTGTGCTCTCTAAAGGAGGGGGATAGAATCCCAGGAAGCGTGAGCATCTGTCCTCTGTCTCACTTCCCGTCTGGAACCACACAAGGAGGCCGTCTCACAGTATCATGAGGTCCCCCTGCCACTGTGTCAGAAGAGCCATAAAATTCAGTGTCAAGGGAAGAGGGTTTAGTGGATCTCTGATGGCCCTGGGGTGGCATAGAAGAGCTGCTAATTTTTCCCATGTCCTTGTGGAGGACACAGCTTTTAGCTGAGAGAGAGAGAGACAGAGAGACAGAGAGACAGAGAGACAGAGAGACAGAGAGAGACCCTGACTTGGGGGACTGAAGAAAGTCCTTCCATTCTTGATGGGAGACACAGGGGAAAGAGGTGTGGGTTGTAAGATGAGAGAAGGTGTTGCAGGAACTCAGTGAACGAATGGCTGTGTGGACTGTCTTCTGAGCGCTGAGTGGGGTCGTAATCTCACTAGATCACAGCAGAGCATAGGGCCCAGGGTATGAAGTGGCAGCTCCCTGCTTTCCCTTCTTCCCCAACCCCTCATTTCCCACCCTGCTTCTTGCCATGACCCTTCTTCAGGAACTTACATGTCATCTCTGGGAGAAAGGCAGAAAACGACAAACTCTAAATAGTTGAGTTTAACCTGGAATGAGTGAGTTTACTCAAAGTAGTAAACTTTTGTTTTCTTCTTTCAAATACAGCCTGCCACACCACTAATTCCCAGAATTGGGTAAGTCTAGTCCCTTAATATGTTTCTTATTCTATATCATTCATGGCAGTTTTGTTTCTCTAATTGAACCCTGAATGTTCTAGAAGTTAATGTTGGTCATGGTTCCAGAGGAGCAAAACCTTAAGGATGGGTATTCTGAATTGGTTCTGGATTATCTGGAATTGATTCTTGGATGTGATTAGATTTATAGCCAGTGATAACCTTTTTATTATTATTATTATTGTTGTTTTAAGGAGGACACTTATTCATGGCATGTGGTGGCAAAAACAGTTAACAGTTTATCACCTGTAGACACCTGTAATCCAATGCCTATATCAGGCAAAGATTTCTTTTTGGGCAGTCATAGACAGTTTAAAGTCCTTTACTCAGACTTTAGGTGAGGAATTGAAAATCTTGAGCTCATATTTTTCCCCCCCAAGTTCTCCAGCTCGCTTTGAAGTAACCAGCTCACCCCTTTACTCTCCTTATATTAGGATGAGCAGCCACCCTGGTTTGTGCACGACTGAGGAGGTTCCTTCAGTGATAATACTGGGTACGTCCCAGGTGAACTGGGATGAGTTGGTCACCTGCCTTATATTCACTGAAGTGTTCTATGACAACATTTACTTGATTATGGGACGTAGTGCCTTCAAGGACTTGGAAGATGCAGGGATAGGGATTCCCACCAACATTTACTTGATTATGGGACGTAGTGCCTTCAAGGACTTGGAAGATGCAGGGATAGGGATCCTACATCCCCACTCCATTCACCTCTTTGGCTTGTTCAGAAGACAGCCAGAGCTTGGAGAATGAAAATGGACTACTGTAAACTTAATGTGGTAGTGACTCCACTTATAGCCACTTTTTCAGATAAGATTTTGTTGCTGGAGAAAACATTCTCTGGCAACCGGCACACAATTAGTGACCCAAGTAACACCTTTTTTCCCCCTCCGTACTTGTTCATAAAGACCATCAAAACTAATTTGGTTTAAATTGGCACCTTCACTATCCTACTTCAACTACCTGTATCCACTCTCCAGCCTTTTATCATTACTGGGTCAGTAAGCTATTTCTGTAAAAGGCCAGATAGTAAAATTTTAGGCTCTGCAGGCCTCATACAGTTTCCTTCCTCATCTTCCTCCTCCTGCTTTGCCACCTCCTCTTCCTTCTTCTTCTAAATCCTCTAAAAGTGTAAAAACCGTCCCCCCTTGGCCAGCAGCATAGCTAATAACTGCAGTAGTAGCACCTCCTGCAGCAACAATGGTCACTATTAGGAATGGTGGCAGCAGCTGCAGCAGGACCTGCCACAGCCCAGAGGTTTTCCCAGAGCTTCTCAGATGCTCTGATCAATGAGGACCCTCAAGTGGTGTTACAGGAGCTGACCAAGGCTTTGGAACAGAAACTGGATGATGCACGATATTATTGTCAAAGAGCTTATTGTCACATTCTTCTTGGGAATTACTGTGATGCTGTTCCTGATACAAAGAAGTCTCTTGATCTCAATCCACATAATTCTACTGCTATGCTGAGAAAAGGGGTATGTGAATACCATGAAAAAAACTATGCTGGTGCTCTAGAAACTTTTACAGAAGGACAAAAATTAGGTAGTGCAGATGCTGATTTCATTGTCTGGATTAAAAGGTGTCGGGAAGTACAGAATGGATTGGAATCCAAGGGTCTGCATCCCAACGGACTCATCAGTCAAAAGATCAAGTCTGACTGGTATCAAACAGAATCTCAGGTAATCATTACACTCTTGATCAAGAATGTTCAGAAGAATGATGTAAATGTGGAATTTTCAGAAAAAGAGTTGTCTGCTTTGGTGAAACCTCCTTCTGGAGAGGATTACGATTTGAAACTGAGACTTCTTCATCCTGTAATACCATCCTATATTATTACTTTCCCCATTCCCACTGCCTTATTGTTATTTAAAAGAAAAAAATATATAAAAATCACTCTTTTTTCAACATGAAAATCATGTTAACATCTGTTGAAATGAGAAATATGCAAAATGTGACCAGCATTCCATAGCTGAGTCATTCATTTAATAGTTCCTACTACACATTTGCTAGATTCTATTCTAGGTGAAGTAGGCAGATGAAGTCCCTCCTCCCATGTAGCATCTAAATTCACTGCACTGTCCACAGTTAATTGCACACATTTTCTATATCATGGTTGTGGTGTTCATCTGTCTTATTCACAGGTGCCATTATATTTTTCACATATAGGAGACATTTCCATGCTCTGTGCCACCACTAATAGAAGAGGCAGGATGAAAATTCCTGGACATCCTTGAAGCTACCACACAGCCCTGAGACATAGGCTTCACCAGTCATGTACTAGGGTGTGACTTTGATGTAGAAGTGAGAGAGAAGGTTTTGCTTGGAGCTTTTGTTATTTTGCTAGCTGTACTGGTGTTTTGGCTTTCTTTGATGACCAGAGCAAAAACAGCAGCAATTTTTCTTCAGTTCCAAGTCTGACTTTTTTTAGTACTTGGTGGATTAAAGTAGTAGTGGTGGTTTTACTACTGTGCCAATTTTGCTGTGTAGTTTTTGGCATTATTCTTAAAAAATTAGCATCATTCTGGTTTTCCAGACCTCCCAATATTTGTACCTACCCAAAGCCTTTTAATAAAAAAATTTTTCTTCATAGTTAGGCAAATTCAGCTAAAACACAGATTGATATAGGATGCTTATACAGTGTATTATTTTTATGCCCAGTATTTCTATTGGATTAGTCTTCCTTGTTTTGCCCTCTTCTCCTATTTAATCATTCATCTTTTCCCCCCAGTATCTACCTTCATCAGAATAAAGTTTTATTTCATATTGTAATTTATTTGTTGTCTTTTCTCTAATATATTGCTTACATTTTTTTCATTGAATTTCAGATTTCTTAAACAAAATTTTTTTACACTTCTTAAAACACTTAAAGTTTTGATTAAATAAATAAACACTCAATAAAACAAAAATTCGAGGAAATAAATGCTGAGAAACTCCCAAAATTGGTATAAATACTTTTGTGCCTAGTGATAAGTTTATTGCTAATGGTATATATTTAACATTGTACATTGCAGAAAGTCTAAGCTATATTTTTAAAAGATTAGGGAGATCGACATTTATAAATCCATATAATTCTTGTAAACAGTTACTTCCTAACTGTAACCTGTGATTGTCTGCATGTATAAATAAGCAGACGTGGTTATTGTACGGTTACTTGATATTTCTGTAACTGTATTATTGAATGGATGGTACTCAGTAGATGCAATCAGGAAGTGAGATTAGTCTCCTCTTACTCATGCCTTTAACATATGAAATTGACAATTCTTCCTCCTCCCCTGGATAACATTTCGGGTAGTGTTCATAGTTTTTCTAGTTACTTTCCACTGTTACCTTACATTCTGAGACATGAGAAAATATTGTTCCTTTTGGAATTCACATAGCTTAAGAAGTGAATAAATTTTCTAATGCATTTTCTCAAGCATGCTAGTCCTTTTACAAATTCAAAGCAAAATACTTAAAGCAAAATTAGATATAAATATAAATATGCATAATTAAGGCAAAAATAGTTATACATTGCTTACAGAGAAGTGAAGTAGAAAGTATATGTGGCAAAAACCAAATTCCTAATTGGTGTGAGTTGAAGCACATATGGAATGTTTCAGGCATACCTACAAGTATTGGTGGAAAATGTTTGATAAGTTAAAAAACGTTTTTGCTATTATTTCAGTGATCAGGTTTTGTTTAGTTGTACCTTAATGTTTCACAGCTACATCTGCTCTTTTTAAAGAGTCAAGCCTTTGACATTATCCAGAATGATGCCATTTCTTTTATTATTGGGGAGTCATTAATAGGAACTATTTTTGTATAAACTTCCTTCTTTTTTTCTTGGTGGCTAGCCATGTATAGACTTATTCCATGTAGTTGATGTGCTAATTAATTCTGGGGGAAAGATTGTGTTTTATTAAATTCATTACATTTATGTAACTGGAATTGCTGTCATTTTCTTCTCTGTGAAACCTTAATTCCCTTGTTCAAATTGCTGAAAATAGGTTGCCATTGAATGCCGTAAAATAGGTAACAAAATGAGTTTTGCAGTCAAAAACATCCTGGTACACTTATTTAATGCAATCACTTTGGACGTTAAACCAGATGGACTCATTATGTTCTTTCTTCAACAGGCCTCTTAGCTATGGAAAAATAATATTAATCTAGAATAAAAACATTTTGCTCTTTCTGAACTCAAATCTTGTACTCTGCCTCTTTTGTTAAAATTAGCTCTGCTCTCACGGCCTGTAGATTTCCCATCTCCTGAGTTAATTACATTGTCACTTCATTTTTAAGAACAAGCTATGTACCCTTTAGATCACATTAGGATATAATTGGCTTTGCTAGTCTTCACCAAAAGGAAATGAAAAGGAGTAGAAATTAAGTTTAGTTTAGTAGGTATTTATTGAACATGTAATATATGCTCATTTTTGTGAGGGAAAAAGAACCATAAGAAATGACTTTGCTTATTTTACTCAAAACTGACATAAGTAATTAATTGTTCAAATTGCTGGTGCAAACTCTAAGTGCTATTGTAGACGTTTCAACTTTTCTCTTGTCTACAGCAGAATTATCAAGATGGAAAGGTTGGACTTTTGTTCATTCACACAACAAATGCTTGGTGAGCACCTACCATATATACTAGGATATAGTTGTGAACAACACAGATGTAGTCCCTGCCTGTACAATGATGGGAATACTCAGAAAAGTGTTTAGGGGGACAGAGTCTTTTTCTAAAAGCAATTTCTGAAATTTCAAAAAGTGATGACTAATGTGGTACTCTTCTCTTCTGTGGTCAAAAGAACCCCAAGGAGCTACCTATGATCACAGGCAAGTTCTGCCTTGCCTGGGTTGCTCGGTGAGAGAGATGTGATTGATTGATTGCCATGCTTGAGTGGGCATTTGCCTCTATATTCGTCACATGCTGCCATTTAGATTCTCACCTCACATATGAAAACAAAATACACGTGGTTTGTTAATCCATACAAAAAGGGGATTGTGGTTAAAACACAGTAAAAATTAAGCTTTTCTTAGGGGATGTATTTTTCTTCTTAAGGGAAGAAAATGCTGGTATAGCTAGTGAAAAACATATATTAAATCAATGCCCTGCTGTTAAAATAAGTGCTATAGAATGAGTATACTATAAATATTTCAAATCTCCAAGAAAAAGTAACTTGAAGTGAACTCACACATTGTTACTACAACACTATATCAGGTTTTAAAGGTATAGTTAAAGTAAAACTGTTGGAATTTCCTTGCCTGTAGTAGCTTTCATATGTATATATGTTGTATATATAAATATATGTAAAAAAGGGGTGCATATCCTCAAAGGATTTTTCTATATATCAAGTATTGAAGACCTTATTCTGTGCCAGGTTCTTTGCTAAATGCTTCACATGTACATAATCTAAACATTAATTTAAGGATTACAGGAACCCTTGAGATAAGGACTGTCATCAGCAAGATTTTGTAGATGAGAAAATTGATGTTTAAAGAGTAAAACAACTCATTCAATTTCATAGAACTAGTACGTGGCAAGTGTTGGCTTTCCAATCAGAGCTGCCTAATTCTAAGGCCTATCTTCTTAACCATCCTGCTATAAACTTTAAAATTTTATTTGTCCAACTTGTAGTTCTCCTTTTCTTCCCTAAATGTTTTTGTTCCTAATTAATACATAGTCTTGAAGACTTTTGCTGATAAAAAATTTTATGTTCTCTCTACTCTATGTCCAACCATCTTATGTTCTTTTACTGCTTTCAAATGACCTATGATTTTGGAAATTTTCTGGGTTTTTCCCCCTAGCAAAAGTATCCAACTGATGGTCTGTAATCTGCATTTGAATAACAGACCTGGTAAGTCCACTTTGTACATTGTTTTTCTTTCTTTTTTTTTTTGAGCCAATAGTTAAAAAACAGGAAATTTCATATAAAATATCTGGATTCTAAACATAATCTGGCAACACTGGATCTAAACTTTTCCATGGTAATAATGGCTTAGCTCTGGTTAGTAGATAGGTGTCTCTTTAGATGGGGTGGGTTCTTTTCTGTTTACCACAGACACAAGCACCCACAATTCCCAATTCCACTTTCCGATTCTAGGTCAAATGCCCATTGCCATTTATTACTGTGTCTGCACCATTGGTTTTCTCATAGCAGAGAATTCTTTCTTTGTTTTAAAAGTAGGAAAATGAAATATAGACCAATTAAAATATAGACTGTTGAGTGAATGAAAAAACAAAAGCAAAAACAAAAAACCACACAAGACCCAACTGTATTTTGTTTACAGGAACACACTTTAAATATAAAGACAAAGATACATTAAAAGTAAAGGAATGGAGAAAGATATACTACACTAACGCAAATCAAAAGAATTGTCTGGAGGCAGAGCAGCCATCTTGTGGTCATAAGGATGAAAGCCTCCTGCTAAGATTGGCAGATAAAAAAGCCACAAAGAGCCTGGGTCCTTGATGACTTTCTCAAGCACTGCACCAACCCTGGACTTCGTGCCTCCAGACTTCTAGTTATATGATAAAAATAAAAAACTACTTAGTTAAATCATAATAATTGTAATATATGACCATAAGCAATATCTCACTAATACTAAAGGAAACAAACATTTATCAACAATTCCTTATTAGAAGCTTCACATATATTATTTTATTTTATCCTCATAACAGCATTTTTAAGATGAAGAAACTGAGACTCAGAAATTAAGTAACTGGTCAAGGGTTACACAGCTAGGTAGTATATAGAGAAGCGTGGTTTTGAAACCCGGTCTTTGACACCCCAATATAATCATCACCATCATTATAGGGTTAGCATTATTTTTTTGTTTCATTAACATGCCTGCACTAGAGGTGTTTCACCAAGGTAAGAATAATTCTTAACATAACTTTCAGTCAACATGAATACTTGCTTTTACAGGTAATTGGTATTTTTTAAAAAATGCGAGAGAACACGTAAGTTTTTTACCTAAAAGCTGGAGTCAGAATAAGGCTAGGTGTATTGATTTGACCTTCATACATAGTTTTGTGCAGAACTCCAGTTGAAATAAAATTACAAAGTAAGGAAAATAAATCTCTGGCTTTTAAAAACTTTAATTTGTAAAACTGATTACCAAGTTGTTATGATGCTAAGCACAGAAATGTACAATTGGGAAAGATTGGAGAGATTAGATTAGAAGGGAGGATGTGCATTTACTCAAAGAGAAATGTATCTCGAAGGCTAATAAAGAAGAAAGATATTACTAGCTGTATTTATATACACTTTGTGAGGGATTGATGAATCTAAATGATTATGTGCTATGAAGATAGATATCTTATACAAGTTTCCGGAAAGTCATACTCAGGACGGTGGTTTTTTTTTTTTTTTTTTTTTTGCCAACCACGTTCATCTTAAACTTTTAAAATCATGTCGGATTTGAGGGAAATATTGTTCCTCTGTTTCTGGTTCATTTCCACTTTACTCATCAGCTTACTGTTTTATTTGTAACATAATCTCTGAAACAGAGGGCTTCAGGAACAGCTGAACTCAGTTTTTCTTTACCTCTGCTAGCTGGAAAGATTGGAAATCAGAGTTCAAAAGCCCTAAACAAAAAGTTGTAATTGATATCTATGGGTGTTGCTTCAAGTAAGCTCCTATCTAAGTTGATAGCCGTAGTCAACAATTTAAACTGGGATCATTTTTCCAACAAATTCTTCCTGGTGAAAAACTGCAGGACACTTTCTTGGCAGAGTCAAAGAATTTAATTTTTATACCCTAGAAGCTGTCAGAGTTGCTTCAATTTAACAAGTGGTTTATTGAGTACCAGTAAGGGGCCAGGCTATTTCAGGAATAAGAAAATTATATTGGTCACATTCTCAACCCTCAAAGAGCATCAAGGTCCGTTGGAAAGGTTAGATATAGGTGACAGATTGGAGCATAAAAAAGGTGTTACTGATCTTTTGAGAGCCGTAGAGGTCCTTTGGTTTTATCAGTGGGGAGTAATGAAGTAGGGCTGAATGCCCTGTGAAATATGGGTGTGTAATTTGGGTTAGGTCTTATGAGATTACTAAGATTTATGCATGTACAAAAAGAAGGTCAGAGTTGGGAATTCGAAAGGGCAGGGAGCATTTCACAGAGTTACAACATCGGTATGACGCAGGAATATCATATTGAAGCAAGCTGTTTGTTTACAAGGCTGGCTTGTGAAAGATTTGTGTTAGTGAAATATAATTTTATTCTGTTTTTTTTTACTTTTTCTTTTTCCTATCTCTCAGAGGTAACCTTTACCTGGGATTGATGACTACTTTCTATTGAGTGCACTTGTTAAATTATATAACTTTTCTCTACTTTGCCCTGGTCACCTTGAGTTGCTTTAAGGACATAGCTAAATAAACAACCTCTTTAGCATGTCTTGGCTTAGTAGAATCTTTTTAAAAATCTAACCTTTGGTTTTGCTGCTGATTGTTACAAAAACTGATTAAATTTTCCTGGAAGAAAAAAGCTTTACAGAAGATTGCAAATTTTTTCTAGTTTTCCAACTTCACTTAACATTCCTGTTTTGAAAATATATTGAGATAACAACTGGCCCCTTAAGGTCCAATTTTGAAAGACTGCAAAGAGATTAGGAAAATGCACATCATCTTAAAGTTAATGAGCATCTGAATAATACAATACATTTGAAATTACGTACTCAATAAAAGTGAAATTGAGACTCTTGCAAGTCAAATTTCTTTTATTTTCTTACTTATCTAGGAGAAATACATATCAAATTGAAACTACCAATTCCCTGTGTCTGCAAAATAGTAATAGTCAGAGGAGGGTAGGTTGGAGTGGGAGACAGTTTCCATTATTTATATGACTCCCAGTTGTTTAGCTAGAGGTAGTTTAAAAAATTCCCTTTGCTGTAGAAATAATGTCAGGTGGACTGTATCATGGTTTCAAATCTCACTGCAATTCTGGGAATACATAAATAATGAGAGCTGGACAATTTGGGAGACTCTGGCCAAGAATATAAAAGAGGACATGGTTTTCACTTTTTAAAACTGTTACGTAACTGTAAATGCATTCTTAAAATCCTATTTCTTCAGGAATACAGATTTCAAACCACAGTGTACAAAAACAAACAAAAAAAGTGCACCTTATTTTTCATAAATATTTTGACTTTGAATCCCCATTCTGCCTCCTGGTGAAGAGTAAATCTCAGTCATTCAGTCATTTCAGGGCTACTTGCCCTGCTATACATTTTCCTATATGTACCTAAGTTCCAGAGGGTTTATGGGAGTGCGGAGAGGGTGTCTTCTCATTCTTGGTTATTGTCATCTCTCCACTATTGATATAGGAGGTGCTCAGTTTCCCTGGGCTCAGGCTTCAGGACACACCTCTGGGTTTCCAGCCACACCCTAAGGTCTCAGGGCCCCTTCTCTGGGGTCGCCCCTGGTGGAAAGCTACTGTTGCCAGTTAGACCTATTTTCAGCACCAACACAGGAAAAATGAGATGGCAAGGGGCTGGCTGTACAAATCGAGTGGATGGGCATGCTCAATAGAGAACACAGAATATTCTTGAATGAACCTGGTGCATGTGATAGGGTCTGACCATTGAATATGATCCAGGAAGAGATCGACTGAGCATGTGCCAGACTAAATGTTACATAATGTGAACCCCCCTCTTAAATGAATATTCATTAGACAGAGAAACTATGAAAGCAGAATCCCAGCTGAAGGCAGGGTTGTTGATCACTTTCCTGGAGGCTACCTGCACTTTGCTGGTGGAGGTGTGTATACTTTACTTTGAATTGAACTTACTTTCAGCAAGCAGCTGCTCACTCTCTTGAGCCAGCTTGTATTATGTACTGAGCTTTAAGTATGTATTTCTTGCTTTTGTGTTAAACTTGGTGTGGGCCCCGTTCAATCTCTGGAGCTATGCCAGGCTCTCTCTGTGGTACTTGTATTTCTTATCTGTTATATTAAACTTGTTCTCACTTTCTACTGTGACTCTGCCCTTGAATTCTTTCCTGTGGCAGAGTCAAGACCCTGGTAAGAGGACAGGGTGTGTTGAGGCCAGCTATTGGGCCCCCTGACCCTACCTCTGACATCACTATGACATTAGCTGAGAAGTGCACATTTTCCCCAGTAACTGGTCCATGTGCGTCAATGCTGTATTCTCCTTGGGTCAGTAACATGGCCTGTGTACCCCACTTGGTACATCAGAAACCTTTGGCTCTGTTTCTGGACCCCAACGGTGAAAGGGAAATTTCTCCACCTAGACAAGCCTCATGACCATTTTATCTACTACTATTTATGTATGTATAAGAAGAAGGTCAGAGTTGGGAAGGAAGACACAACTGTCTAGTTCCTCTCTGTTTTATGTGAAAATAGGTCACAGATCCTCTTTCCTGTCAGATTCCAAACACCTATCCAGGGTTTCTCTACCTTCTGGTCCCTATTCTCCAAGGTTTCTTTCTTAGGGAACCAGAATATAGCCTTCTTGTTTTCACTATCTCTTTTCTTCTTCCTCCTCTTGCCGCACATCCCTACTGTCAAAAGGAGTCTTTATCCAGTCTGGAGGTGATGTAATGCGGCTTTTCCAAAATTCTTTTAAATCTATTGTTTAAATCATGCATTTACATGTTAAGGACTTAGATTTTGGAACTTCAGAAATTCAAACCCTTGAAAATTAAATGCCTTGGGTTTTGAAACTCAAAAGACATGTCTCTGCCTTTCTGCTGATCCCCATCCTTCCTGAGAAAGTGCATCGTCATGCACATGCTGTCTTGTCAGGAAGAATCACAGGGTAATAGAAATAATACATCAAAATGTATTTAGCCACATTTGTGTTATTAGCAATACCTTATGGAAATCTACAAAGCATATTTTTATTCTTGAACATCTCATTTTCAAGAACTGTGACGAGTCTGAAGTTTTACCTTATCTACAGCTGACAAGTTAGCCTGCCACAGTCTCACAGATGATGGTAGAAGACATGAGACTCCTGGGCCAGAGACAAAAAACAATTTAATAACTCACAGCAATAGCAATAGATAATCAATCGACATTTTTGTCCTGGTTTCTAGAGCCCCACCTCCCACACTATGATGCCAAGAGTGCCAAATGATACCTGCATATGCAGTGGATTATGTTATAGGAGAGGAACCCACAGCTTAGAGAATCTGAATCTTTTATAATGGGCAGTAAGCATACCTGTTCTTTGCCTCAGTGAGAGACCCTATCTTTATCTTCCAAGTCTGTGAAGAAACCTGCCCTATGCTCTGGAGGGAGTCATCATCTGTACAGCTTTTGCTATGCAAACATGTTTGAAAAGATAGTATATAACAAAGAGCAGTCGATGCCTTACTTGCAAGATGTACAGAAATGCAAGAGACCCATGATAATTGTCTTCCAACATGCATTAGCTCTTGGAGAAATCTGCTTGCGTAACCAAGACCCTTGGATCACCAAGCAAGAATTTGAGGTCTATTAGCTGTCTGTTACCACTTTAGAGTATAATTTGAGCTTTTGTGTGCTGGGAATGCAGTGCAATCACAAAGGTAATAATGCAATACCTAATATGTGGATATTTATGTAACAAGAGTAATAGTTTTGAGCAGTCATTAATGTTTATTTAACAAGACATTTCTACCCAAGCCTTTCTGCCCTCTCAGTCCCAGCTCCTCAGCACAGTCCCACACTTGCTGCTTTCTAATGGATATTGTTCAGCACTCCTCAGTAATTCATTAAAAATCAGTTTTAAGGGTTTTATTAGGATTAATAGCATTTGTTTAGAAATACATTTAAAACACTCCATTGAGACTAGAGAATAGAAAGATGTTGGAAGGGGGTTGTCTTAAATCTTCACTTAACTGAGATGGATTTCTTTGTTTAAATACAGTTTTCATGTATTCAGAGGACAGCTTTTAGGAAAAACACATTGCTCACATAAATGAACAACAGTGAAAAAAATGTAATCAACTTTATATGGAAAAACAACTGAGGTTTCTCTTTCTGTGGAGATATATAATCTCATACAGATAAATTCAGAATAATAAACCTGGGGAAAATTCCTCTTTTTATAAGGAGAGTCTTCTGATTTCTCTTTGATTCTTGTTAAAAAAAATTAGTTTCTGACATCTGTGTTATTTAGTTAATGTTGAAGATGGAGCAAGTTTAAGCATGCTAGTTATACTTACCACAGTTAAACAACTATAAAGGAGAACCTATGTGATATATTTATAAAAGCTGGTAACATTGTGTAACATTCATGGTATTTTAATAATTACTTAATAATAAAAGTAATAACCATTCCATTTAAACTACTTATTATTAGAATGATAAAGACTGTATTTCTCAAATCATTAAATTAAGAGTCCATAGGGTGCTTTCATCTATTAATGTATATGGCCTCTGAAGTGAACCCCACTAATTAATGTACTTGATAGCTTCATTCTTAATCCAGTGGGACATGGGGTCTATATGTTATGTGACACCTGCTAAATCATAGGCCCTACTTACATCAGCAACACTCAATATGAAGACCTTAGACAAACCATCCTGGACACTGTGACATGAATGGCTGATGGAATATTCCCTCACACAGTGTAGTTGCTTATATAAGATGATTTTTTTTTTTCTGTGAGGAGATAGTACAATGGTTTTGCAGAGCGTGTTCTTATTTCTAGAAAATGGTCCAAAGATGCAATGTGGCTTCTGTGGGAGGACTTACGTAGTTTTAAGGGTGATTTTGCAAAAGTGTTGGCAATTTTGGCCTCTGTTGAGAAGTAGTGTGGTAATAAGTATTGAGGCCTTTTGGGAAAGCAGCCTGTACCCATCCCATTGTAACTCCCTCCAAGGTACCAGCCTGAACACTTTCATCCACTTATGTCTTATCCTCTGTAGCTCAGGTCTCCAAGGAGACCCTTTAGGATCCTGGCCAAAGGACCAGTAGTTTATTTAGTTTAATGGCAGCAATCAATCTACTCTATTTACTGATTCTGACACAGAATAATTTTTTTCAGTTTAATTTTTATAATTACTCATTTATGTCTTTTTACTTCTCAATTTTGACCTCTTTTCCTTCCCTCCTTTAAAATAGCAGGTTTTTCTGCTTTGTTGCCTCGGAGCAAAACACATGGGAAGGGAAAGCAGGGAGCAGAAATAACTTCTCTGACTTTTGTTCTCAAAGGCTCAAATCTGCTGAGAATGGGCTTTGAGGGAAGAAGCAAGGTGGCTTGAAGAAGCAATGGAGGGGAGGAAAGGGGAAGCAAGTGACTTCCTTTCACACTAAAGAGAGTTCACCTGGACTTGGTGGGGAGGAGAGCCCTGGACCCCTGGGTAGCATCTGGAGAGAAATGGCTGCACTGTGCAAGTAGAGAAACAGTCCAGCTTTACCTAAGATTCCCATGCTTACAGTGAGGTATGAAAGCACCAAAGAGCTGACAGACTTCAAGGGACTGCTGTGAGCTTGGAGTGTGAGGAAGACAATGCCATGATAATGGTCGAGGACTAGAGGCCCTGTTTCTGCTTTCAGAGGACAGAATAATCTTCCCAAATACTTATGACACTGAAGGGAGAGAGAGCCTGGGGATGGTATTCCTGACAGCCCAACACCTGAGAAGTTCAGAATTGAGATTAATTTAATTTTGAGGAAATAAAGTGCTCTTGATTATGAACAAAACAAATTATACTTGCTAAAATAGAATGAATATAAAGTCCTTTAAAGCTGTTTTTTTTTTAAAGCATTTGAATGCATTTTGTTTGGCATTGCATTTATTCAATAAAGTATTTAATTAGTGCTAAGTATGAACTGGATCCTGTTGCTAAACCCCAGCGAGCAATCATATCCTAGGTAGGATTAAACCCTCAGGAAAATTGCCATATTGCACATGACTTAATGATGTTTGAATGTTAAATAAATTGTATATTCACTTTAAAAAAAATTGCTTATTCATTGGTGAGATAATTTTACCATGATGATCCCAATGATTGCCAATTAGCAGGTATTTCTATTCATTCACTTGTCCATGTTTTAATTCAACAAATATTTATATTTATTAGTTTCTATTATGTGATGAACTGTGTGCAAGGATCTAGGAATATAGCAGTGAGCAGCACAGTCATGATTCCTGTCTTCAGTAGAAAATAGAGATATTAAAACGAATAAATAATTACAAGTGTGAAGGGTTTAAAATTTAGTCACAACTCAAGAATGCAGAAATGTCACTTTACTTTTTCATAAATAAACTGAGCTTTGCTCTGGAATCCCCATTTCTGCAGATGGTGGGAAATTCCCAGTCCTGCCACTTACAGCTAACTCAGTCACTCCCAGCATAAAACAAAGAATATTTTGAATAAATATTTAGTTAATCTAAAGATTTATACTCAACAAAAAATTCACATTTTTATCAGGACTGTTTTCTCCTTTTGGAAACTTTTCCCTTGACTTCCCAGGATGGCTGAAACTTATGCAAGCGGCCTCTTAGCACCAGGGGAGAAATGCGTGGTCCACATGCTGCCCCATGTCCTGGATGACCTCCACTGAGATGTCTTGTCCTCCTGGGTCTTTGAGTGTCACCTTCTGATGATATCGCTACTTTTGTTGATGAATTTTGTTCTAGTTACTATTGTTGCATAACATGACATCCCAAACTTAGTGGAGTAAAACGACAAACATTTTGTGATCCTCATGGATTTCATGGATCAAGAATTTGGAAAGGGTACAAAAATAATGACTTATCTCTGTTCCATGATCCAGCACCTGTGGGGAGCCTCTGTGTATGGGAGTGACTTGGAAACTGGGGGCTGGAATTGTTGGAAATCTTTTTCATTCTCTTTCATGCTGTAAATGAAATAATTTATCCCAATAAAATGGCTCATGCTGGAACCTCAGCTGGGGCTCTCAGCAAAACGACTGTACATGTCCTTTTATGTGGCCGCTTGGGCTTCATCATAGCATGGTGGCTGGTCATACACATTCAGTTTTCCACATAATTGCAGGTGACAATGTTTTCTGACTCTTATCTAACAAGGACACTCCTAGAAGTAATAAGTGAATTTTATAAGGTAGCAAGATATAAGATAAACATATAAAAATTAATGGTATTTCTATATACTAGCAGTGAGCACATAAACACCAAAATTAAAACACAATGCTATTTACAATTGCTCAAAAAATTAAATATTTAGGAGTAAACCTAACAGAGCATCTACAGAAATTGTATACTAACAACTAAACAATGCTGATGAAAGGAATCAACAAATATCTAAATAAATGAAGATATATACCATGTTCACAGACTAGAAAAAACAACATAATATCACTAATCATCAGGGAAATGCAAATCAAAACCACTTTGAGATATCACCTCACCCCAATCAGACTGGCTATTAAAAAAAAGACAGAGAATAACAAATGCTGGTGAGGATGTGGAGAGAGAGGAACCCTCCTTCACTGTTGGTGGGACTGTAAATTAGTACAGCCATTATGCAGAACAGTATGGAGTTTCCTTAAACATCTACAGATAGAACTGCCATATGATCCAGCAATCCCACTCCTGGAGATATATCCAGAGGATTGGAAAACATCAGGTCAAAGGGACACCTGCATGCCCATGTGCATTGCAGCTCTATTTACAGTAGCTAGATGATGGAACCAACCTAAATGTCCATTGATGGATGACTGGATAAGGAATTTGTGGTATACATACACAATGGAATGCTAATCAGCCATAAAAAAGAATGAAATTCTACCATTTGCAACAACATGGATGAGCCTGGAGAAAATTATCCTAAGTAAAACAACCCAGGTACAGAAAGAGAAATACTGCATGTTTTCACTCATAGCTGGGAGTTGAATCCATAAATAAACAAATGAACATTAAAGAGAGACAGAGAGAAAGAAAGAAAGAAGCAATAATCACAGTAATACGCTGAACTTTTAGAAAACTAGAAGTGGAAACGGGGAGGGACTGGGAGGGGGGGCTAATGAGGAATTTGTCAATGGACACAAAGAATGATTGAGTATTATAATGATGAATAAGCTAACTATACTGACCTAACCACCACACATTCTACACAATTATTGAAAATCAACACAGTACCCCACATGTATGTATAATTATAAAAAAAAGATGTAAGTTCTTCCAAAATTGGTATGTAGATTTAACACAATTCCTATCAAAATCCCAGCAAGACTTTTTGTAGATATAGGCAATATTATTTAAAAATTTATATGAAAAACAAGTGAACTAAAAATCATTGAAAACAAATTTGATGAAGAAGAATACATACAGTGAGGGGAAGATGAATTTAACAGAACAGATAATCCAGAAATGGATGCACAAATACACCCAACTGATTTTTTGGCAATGTGTATAGCTATAAAATGGGAACATAATGCTGGTGATGATGGAAATACAGATGGAGTCTATTGACTATACCAATGCAAATATCCTGATTATGGTATTGAACATAATTTTGTAAGATATTACCATTGGGAAAAATTGGGTAAAGGGTATATGAGACCCTTCTGTATTATTTCTTACAACTTCATGTAAATGTACAATTATATTGAAATAAAAAGCTTAATTTAAAAATCAACTATAAGTTCCTATTCTTAAGGTTCTGTTTCCCTGGAACCATATCTAGTACCAATAATTGTATCAGTCATTGTTCAATAGAAGAAGCAAAGCCACTATGAATGTAATGGGATAAAGTATTTATTATAGGAATCTGTAGTATTGTATAAGGTTATATTGTAACATATATGTATGATATTGAATAATGTGTAAGGTGCATACACAGTAATAGGAGCTGTTGTAAAAGTAAAATTCCAGGGTGAGGAGTTAGTGAATCAGAGAAGAAACAATTTTCCTGAAGCAGT
>NW_007737161.1:0-15509 GCF_000696425.1 Galeopterus variegatus
TTGTGACAACCAACCTCAAACTGCTCACAGAGATTCTCTGTTAATATGGAAAATTCCTTGATCCCAACCCAGTTTCTTATCACTGCTTGTCATTAACATCAGGATAAAAATATAAAATGTTAACACTAACATATTGTTAGTAATAGCGGATTGGAGGATATATAATTATTTTATAAAATAAATCACACAAAACATTATTACTCTCCATCTTCATTGTATAATATGTAAAGACATTGATTTCAAATCACAACTCTCTAGCACATAAAAAACAGCAAGAATAATAGGAAAAGCTCCGTGTGCCCTAGCCCTGAGCAGAATCCAGCACTCCACTAAGAGGCTGTATATTAGCTCCATCACACGGTGACAAGCTCAGAGTGTGTCTGTGATTCCCCTGTCATGGCACCAGTCACCTGCTGGTTCTCATTCAATTAAATAGGAGAGCCACAGGGAAATCGCTGCTGGCACTGCAATTTTCTGGAGAGACTCAGCAGCTGCCGCTGTGTGAGACCCTGCATATGGTACACCTGATTTAATCCAGTGGAAGAAACTGGAGCCTAAATCTACTGTTCAGTCAGAGGTGAAGCAAAATGCACGAGTCAGATCCAGTCATATTAACCTCTAGCTTGCTTTTCTCTCTCCTTAGGGAGATTATCAAATTTAAAAATTATACCTATTTGTTCTTACGCATTTAAAACATGACTGCTATGAACCAAAGGGGGTACATATTCTTATTCTCAATACACTCTATATCAAACATAGGAGTGACCGTATGGGACAGTTTAGATTTTAGATATGACAATCGAATATAACTTCTTACGCATTTAAAACATGACTGCTATGAACCAAAGGGGGCACATATTCTTATTCTCAATACACTCTGTATCAAACATAGGAGTGACCGTATGGGACAGTTTAGATTTTAGATATGACAATCGAATATAAGGCCTCAAAATTCCTACAAGGACACATTTGTCTTAACAGGCCAAATGTTTGATTTTCGGTTCAGAAAACATGTTCATTTTATGCTTCATGATATTAAATAACGCTAAAACAGGTGCTGCAGAGTGGTGCAGGCAAGGATGGTTTTACTTGATTCTGCAATTATTCATTCAATATTTATTGAACAGCTACTCTATGAGGGTAGAGCTGGAAACAGAGGCTAGAGGAATACAGGTGATGTGGTCCTTGCCTTCAGCTGGCATAAATTCGGTATACTTGGCAATGTGTACGTGCTGCCCAAGCTTCTAAGAGGAAAATTATAAAAAACATGAAATTGCGAAGAGTACACAAAATCAACTGTGAAAATAAAGATTGTATAGCTTGGCTCTACTTGTTCAGTGACAGTTAAAAATCATCACATTCATGGAGACTTCTGCAAGTAAAATTCTAGAGAATCTGTGCTTCTCCTCCACTCCAACAGTCTTATTATATCTTATGTGAACAGTGTAAGCAAAAAATATAAACAAGTAGGCCCAGATATATAGCATGGGGGCTCAGAGAAGGCGGGTGGGGGAGGACAGGAAAGACTTCTGAGGAGGAAACCATTGAGCTGAATTGTCTTACTAGCCAGGACAGCGGTGGGGACCGACAGTCCATTTCAGAGACTGAAAAAGCACAAGAAGATGCATTCTAAGGTAGTTTTGAGGACTGTGCAAACAGTTTCATCTTAATAAAGCCACGTTCATTCTTTAGACACTTGGCTTGTTATGTAGACACGACCTACATTTGACAGATCATTACCGACATTTATTACATAGGACTTTTGTGAGGAGGAAAAGAGGGGAAAAAAAGATGTTTGGTCTGATTTTCTGGTGATTTGTGGAGAAAGGATTAAAACATCAATTTTGGGCAGGTTAAAACAGAACCTGGTGTATAAGAAATAGGGTTGTCCTCAAAGGTAGAATCTTCCTGGTTTCCTGGTTAGGACAGGCCAAGTGAACTGAGTGTTCCAAGAAGCAGATAAGACCTTGAGACACAGAAAAACCTATTCTGTTGCTTGGATTACTACATTTGTTCTGGAATATTTTTATAATGGAGAAGATGAGATTTTAGTTACCATCTCCAAGCAAATTAGAATTTTACACAAGGCCCCAATACAGTAAGACATTAGAAGCTTTGTGACTTTGAACAAGTTACTTAGAATTTCTGAGACTGAGTTGTCTCATCTATAAAACAGTTAATCCACTGCAAAGAGTCATTGGAAAGATTAGGAAAAAATGTTCGGGAAATGCTTGACATAGAATAGTTGTTTAATTATTTTTAATCGTCATTAAGAAGGCAGGCCCAAATCCTGGGGGCCTTTTTCTAAGAAAGTAGGCAGTGAGTAAAGCAGGAGTTTGAGGAAAAGTCTGTAGGCTTCCCTGGACATATCCAAGTGGAGGCATTCAGAGGGCAGCTGGACAAATTTGTAGTCTGGGAGGAAGGTCTGGAATGAAGACAGAGATTTGCATGTCATCTGGGTTTGTGTATGTATTAGTCACAGCCATGGAGTTTGGACACAAATCAAGGAGAGTGTACAGAATGAGAAGAAAAGAGGGCTAAGGTTCCAATCTGGAGGAATATCAGCATTCAGCATTCAACATTTGAGAAAAGGAAGAGGAGCCTCAGGAAGAGCCTGAGAGTACTAGTTAGAGAAGTAGGAGAAACCAAAAGAGAGAAGTGAACATCTCAAGAAAGATGTGGCCAACCGTATAAAGATGAGACCAGAAATAAGAGACATTCGATCAATCAACTTGACTGGATGTCTACCCACTATGCATCACTCACTATTCTAGATCTATGCAGCAGTGAAGACCACAAACTTTTTGTTCTCTTGGAGTCTACCTTCTGAATTGAGGAAATGATAATAGAAAAAAGACAATAATTATATAGGGATGATGAGTACTGTGAAGAATAAAGGAGCATAAGGGGCAGAGAGACATGGTGGTGGGCCCTAATTTAGATGGTCATGCCTTTTGGATGAAATGACATGTGAGCAGAGCCTGAAAGAATAAGGCAACTGGTCCTGTAGATATCTGAAGGGGAAGAGTGTTCCAGGCAGAGGGAACAGCAAGCACAGAGGGTATTGGTGTGCTCAAGGAACAGCACAAATACCAGTATGGCTGGAGCAAAGAGAACAGGATGGTTGAACGTTAGGAGATGATGTCGGAGATGTAGCAGTGGAGCCAGGTCACAAATAGCTCATAGGACATGGTAAGAATTTTGGTCTTTGAGATGCTAAATCTAAGAAAGGCTCTTAGCTAAGGTATGACACAATGGTACTAGTGTTTTAAAAAGATTTCTTTGGCTTCTGTAGTGAAAATAAATAGTAGGGGTAAGGGGGGAGCAGGAAGATTAGTTTGAAATTTATTGTGATAGTTATATTAGTGATTAATATTAATGACTGTTGGAAATAGGAAAGTAGCAGTGGAGTTGGCAAGAAGAGATTATATATACTTTGAAGGTGGAATTGACAGAAAAGCATGAGACAGATGAGTCACTGATGACTCCAATGTTTTATTTTTAGTGTGGAGTCAAGAATGCAATTAAGTTGACATACCTATTAAACATCCAGTGGCAACGCTGAGAAGACTGATGTTTATATTAAATTTGTAGATCGGGGAAGCACCTAGGGCTAGGAATATCAAGTTTGGAAGTCATTGGCAAGGAGCCAGTATATAAAGCCATGAGATTAGATGAGATCACCTAGGAAGTATCTGCAGATATACAGGAGAGCAGGTCCAAATTGGAGCCCCAACTTTAGAGACTGAGAAGATGACAGAGAGCCAACCATGAGAGTGGTGCTCCCAAGTCAAATGAAGGAAAAGTACCAAAGATGAACAAGAGATCTAATTGTGAATGAGATATTGAATTAGCATTAAGTTTAGCAACATTGGTGATCCTGGCAAGAGGAGTTTTAGTGGAGTTGTAGGGATGAAAAAATGGAGACAGAGAATACAAGCAAGCAAGTTCTTTGAGAAGTTCTTGCTGACAAAGAAATAAGGGATCAAGGAGGTCAAGTGGATTTGACAATTTGAGTGTGTTGTGGGTTTAATTGTGGTCCTGCAAAAGATACATTGAAGTCCTAACCCCTGGTACCTGTGAATGTGATCTCATCTGGAAATGGGGTCTTTGCAGGTGTAATCAACTTAAGATGAGGTCATATTAGATTAAGATGGGTCCTAAGTCCAATGACTGGTGGAGACAGAGATTTGGACACAGAGATACAGAGACAGAGCAGATGCACAGGGAAGAAGTCAATATGATAATGGAGGTGGAGACTGGAATGGTGCAGCTACAAGCCAAGGAGTCCCAAGGATTGCTGGCCACCACCAGCAGCTAGGAGAGAGGCATGGGATGGTTTCATCCTCCATGCCTCCAGAAAGATCCAACCCTACTGGCACCTTGTTTTTGGACTTCTGGCCTCCAGAACTGTGCGATGATAAATTTCTGTTGTTTAAATCCACCTGATTTGTGGTAATTTGTTACAGCAGCCCTAGGAAACTAATGCAGAGGATCAGTGGGGAACATAGAGACATCGATGTCAGCTGAGTGTGGAAGGCAAAGCTGCACACCCTAGCACGGTAGAAAGAGCCAGTATCCAAATGAATGTGCCATAGGACAAAAATATGCATAAGCAGAACAGAGGCCACCTTGATTTGTTATGAAAACAAAGGGTGCTTTGGGAATGTTTGGAGATTTGTAGATTGCTGTTACTGAATAATTTTTGCTCTTTTCTATCACTTAGGAAAAAAAAAGAACAAAAAAACTTTTTTGGCTTTTAGGGGTTTGTAATATTATGGTAAAACCAACCTAATTCAAAGAATGCTATTATTTTTACCTACTACTACAAACATTAGAAAAAGAAAAAAGTCACCAGGAAAACAAAGAAGCAATCTCTCCTTTTGGTGACTGTGATTACTACAGAGCTTCTCTTTTGACTCTAATCTGTTTCCTTTCAGATCTCCACTTCCTTGATGTTTTCCTTTACTCATATTTTTCTTATTAAAAACTATAATAAGTAGTTTTGTGTAGATTCTGGATTGAATATAATCAAATGCTGTTAATAGATGAAAATGTTTTATGGTTATTATTTTAATATTACCAGTCAGAATAATGAAAGTCCAATTTACTCACAAATACCCTGTTATTCTGTGGACTATAGTTATTCTGTCAATTAATAGATGAAAATGTTTTATGGTTATTATTTTAATATTACCAGTCAGAGTAATGAAAGTCCAATTTACTCACAAATACCCTGTTATTCTGTGGACTATAGTTATTCTGTCATTCTGTTAGACTGACCAATTCACTTACAAATACCCTATTATTTTCTGGACTATAAAGAAAAAGGAAGTATTTTCAGGCCTACAAAATACAAAAGACAGAGTTCTATTAAGAATCAGTTTTTCAATTCAGCCCACTGCTTTTTCTACTCTGCTGCTGCACATCCTGACTTTTCAAGCCCGTCCACATTCCTACCCACCTCTGTTTTGAACATTGTCTCTCTCAGTAGCTGGCGGATGTCTTGAAACAGAGACCTGCTTATTCCATTTCTACAGACCTCATGGCCTTCAGGAGAGTTCCTGATACATCAGGTCCACAATAGCTTATCTATAGCCCTTAAGGCAAAACATTTATACCATGTACTGTATTATGTAACAAAATCTCTAAAATCGGAGGCAGTCCTCCTTAATGGAATCTATTAATATTTTTACAGCAAAATATATAAATACTGCTACTTTACTAATTTTTCAAAAATAATTCACATGTGAATTGCTATTTTTTTTCTCTCTCTCCCTCTCCCACTTCCTTTCTTTCTTTTTAAAATATTTGCTCAGTACCCCTGCTCTAGCACTCTATATGCAAGTTTCTGAAAGACTTTTAATTAAATGGACTTAAGGAAGACAAAGTAATCATAGACCTTCTACAATGGTGTTCACTATTGTGACATCTTGGCCCTCATTCTGAGTTGAATCTCTATTCTGCTGTAATATGGCAGATTTTCAAATGAATCGTTTTATGAAAGAAATGAAGTGAAAATATATGGGTTTATTAAAATAATGACTATCAGCACTTCTTATGTGATATCGTTCCTTTCTCTTTATAATGGTCATTTATTCACTTATCTCATCGGGCAGTTCTTTAAGGAAGAGTTTAGGTCTATCCTTCAGTGTACCCATCAATGTGACTTGGAACTAAGAGGCATGCAATAAATACTTACTGAATTAAATAAACAAATGAAATAAAAACTACTGAAATATGAGGGAATTTATGACATACCAAGTGTAAGGTAAAATTTCTATTTTGCCACAAAATGCCTAAGAAGTGAGAAGGATGGGATTTTGTTACTCTCAACTGCTACCTGCCAATAGCTACTTAAGAAAACAGTTTCTATTCCATGAAAACTGTCCCCAAAGCCTGTGATTTCTCAGGCAGAGAGAACAGGCCGATATTCTCTGTAAAACTGAGTGCAGCCATTAGTTGTTGAAAGTCAAAATATTTTCCAAAAATATTTTTACAGTCTGGATATTTATTATTACTGGTTGAATATTCAGCCTGATTATTCATAAACAAAAACATGATAGGCTAAGATAAAGAAGAATATAGTTGCTTTTTGTTATTCGGCAAATAAAATGAACATTTTATACACAATGAATACAATATTTATTTTTCAATATGGATTTCTGATGAAAGACTGCCCAAGGAGAGCATATTCACTAGAAAAAAGGAAAAGAAGTTGGGTTTTTATCTTTCCTATGAAATTTGAAGCTAGGTTGTCCTTAGTGGCTCCGACTCCCAAACAACTTGCATGGTTGGCAATACTTTTCTTCTCTAGAAACTTTGAAAAAGCAGAAAAAGTTGGCAAAAATCATTGAATCATACAATAATATTGATTATATATGTGCTCCGTATTGTCATGTTGTTTTTTCTATAATGAGAAAGCAAAGAGAACATAATTATCACATCTTAGAATAATTTGGTCTTCTATGTTAGTTGTAAATGTGGTTAAAGAAATTTGAACAAAAAATAAAGGAGTTTTCTATACTATCTCAGCCAGCAGTTCCTGGACTGCTTGCTTTCTATAAAATTACGCTGCATTCATACCGTCTTGCAATCGATTGCATGGCTTGTTGGAGATAAAGAAGTTGATAAGTAGATAAAGTTTGTCTTTGTTGTCTTCCTCCTTGCTTTTCCTTTCTGTCACCTCCATATGGAACCTTTATTTTTTCTTTTTTGTTATTGGTGCTCACATTGCTGAGTGTTCAGAAAATCAATTTATCTTAATAAAAGGAAATGGTTTCACCTTTGGCCAAAAACCCCAGTGGACTTAGTAGCGCCTGCCTCATCCCTGACGTCCTCTCCTGAATCGTAACACACTACTCCTTCATTTCATTCAATACATTTCAATCAGCTTTTGTCAGTACCTACTCTAATACTGTCACTATATTCACCCAAAGAATTATATAAGCAATATTTTTAAGACATGTCCCCTGTCTTGCCAGACTTTAAATCTAATGCAGAGGCAGAGCATACAATCATGAAGAAGGTGACTGACTGCAAATTTGTACATCAAATAATGAGGCGGCATGCAATGGAAGAGTTGAAAAACCATACATTTGGCCTAGGGAATACTGAATTCGAGCTGTAGATCTGTGACATGTAGTTTTTTCATTATAAAAATTATGTACATTTTGTATAATGCAGTGGCTATGATCTTGGCTTGGGAATCAGACCTCATTCAAATCCAGTCTCTACCAATTACCCTCTGTGTGACCTTGGGCAAACTGTATAATTTCTCTAAGCATCACTTTCCTTCTGTGCAATAAAGGTTGTTGTGAGGGGTAAATAAGATAAGCATTGGGTATGATGCTTGGCACAATATTTTTAAAATATAATTGGGCAAATAATGAACTCTCAGTTTCTGCATACATAAAATGGGAATAACATTAACACATTATGCATATGGCTGCTGTGACTATCAAAGAGAATGGAAAGGGTGTACAAGTTTGTTGAGGACATTCTGTGTGTAAGTATATAGATGCTTAACTAAATAAAAAGAGTTAGAAAATGAGAACAAAATGAAAACATTTTAAAGTACTGGAAATTGAAAACATCAAGAGAGAAATGAGAACGAGCTATTAACTGACATTATCCCCATTTTTATGGAGATGGGAACCGACACTTACAAAGGGTAAGTGATTTGCTCAAGTTTGCTAATAAGCAGATCGATCTGGAGATTGTCTCTTAACCATTTCACAGTGGTGAGAAAACCGAGGTGTGGCAGCATTAAGGAAGTTGCTGAGCCAAGGTTTAAGCCCACATCTCCATCACCTTAAGGTCTATGACTTTTTCACTTAGCACACGGCCTCTTCAAAAGGATGGGATCAGGAAACTCCATTCCCACTAGAGTGGTGGGGACACACTGGCTGGGTAGTTTTAATGAATGGGTCAGGGTCTCACAGGGAGAGAGGTAGAATCAGGGTTTGAATTGAGGTCTGCCTGAGCCAGGAGTTCACGCTCATCATACAGCATCCCATGGACTCATCCACTTTGTGACAGTCCCCTCCCAGGTGACACTTACTCTTCTTGGCTTCCTCCAGCTTGTCCTTGGCCCTTTTTTCTGCCTGAAGGAGCTGGTTGATCCCCTGGGACTGGCTGGTCATGGCAGCCTGCTCCAAGTCAAGTGGCTTCTGTGAAATCTGGGAAGTGACAGGTCCATTTATCCTTTTAGAAATCACCACATAACTGAGATTGTTGTGTCAACAACACACAGCTGCTTATTCCAAACTGGCCTGACTGGGCCCCATAGCTGGGCCCCAAGGGGAGCTCAAGGTGGAATCCAGAAAAACAAGTCAAGTCAGTACGAGGAAGTTGAGAACTTACCATTTCTGCCAACTTCAGCTCTTCTGTATGAAATAAGAAGACTTTAATGGGTCTACTTGTAAAAAAATGGGTAAGATACCTTTTAAAATGTTAGTTTCCCTCATTTTCCAAGAAATATTCACTAATTTACTGATTTTTTTTTTTTTTTTTTAAGTTACAAGATCTCACTTTATTCTTCATACAATACTAGTTTCAGGTCTTTATTTGTTTCTAGTGATTCAATTATTTGCCTATTTGGGGCAAATTTATTAACCCTTTACTAGGAAGAAGGTTTTCTGTCTTTGTGCAAAGAAGATGAGCAAGGGATGTATTCTTTTCCTGTCCTGGGCCTCAGGTGACAGGCATGAAAAGATTTCTTTTGGGCATTGTGTTGTTCTTTAGCAATGCTGCATGAAGTTCCAGGGAGATCTTAGTATGGTGACTAAATACATATTAAAAGGAATTATAACTATAGGTTTTGAGGTTAAATTAAAATAATTAAACATGCATTTTATATTACTTGGTGCTTGTCTTAGGTATTGTCCTAAGATAGTGAAGTAAAATTTATCATATTTGCTTCGATTTGACCCAGTAGTGATTAGACAAGTGACAATGTTGGTCCCAGTAAAGAATCATAAACTATCATTTATATGTATCTAAAATTTTTATTTGAAATGAAAAGCTGATCTTTTAATTTAGGGTGATGGCTTTTCCCCCTGAAATGATCTGCAAATTGGAGTTCTACGTGTTATTGATTCCATGAGCTTCACCTCTATTGCCTCATCTATAAATGCAAGGCTCAATTTCTTCAAAAAATGTGTGAATTTCAAGACAATTGTAAAACAATCTGAGAGCTAAACAATTTAAGCTTTTAATGATTATTTTCTCCTAATCTTTTCTAGTTGTCTCATCGTACCAACATCACTACACTGTGTGCATCCACCTGTAGCAAATCTCTCCATAAAGAACAGCCCCCCCCCCAACCCCACAGTGTCTCTTTTCTTTCTTTTCCCACTCAGATTTAGTCAGCCTATAAAATACTGACTTTTTACTGCATAATTACTATAACTAATTCTACTGGGATAAACGGATTTTTGAACAAACACTGCTTTTGGCAAACATACATTTATTTCAACTCAAGCTCAGCCTGTCTTGGGCAACAGACGGTACTTTTTTACTGACTGAGGGAATGAAGATTGTCAGTTATTCCTATGGCTTGTCAGGTAGACAGCATTATAAGAAACTTGCTTTAATCTTGTACGAACAGTATTTATTGAGTATCTCCTGTGTACTTTCTCTTCAGTAAGGTTCAGTATTGACTTACAGAGCAAGGACAATTCACATAGGCATACAGAGTGAGATGGATGCAGAGGAATTGGGTAGGAAGGACTTTGTAAGAACGATTCTTCATATTGATACAGAAAACACGATGTGTCTTAAAAGGCTGAGGAGGCAGATATGGTTTTGCCATAATTTGAACAAGGTACGTACTTAGGTTGTCCATCTGCAAAGGCTTCCCTGGTTTACAATAGGCAACTTACTGGCCTAACCTTAATCTTTTCTTGTGTGCTTCATTTTATTCATTGAAATCAATTTGAATAAATAATATAAATGCACCTGTATTTTAAATCATTTTAGGGGACATAATGCTTTAATACATTTACTTAGAACAGAAAAATATATATTATGTGAAATGTAAAAGACGCTTAACCTCACTTCCTCCCACTGGCACAAGGTAATGGACATTAGTGATTCACTTTGGGGCCGATGGTACTATAAGCAAATTTGAACAATCAGAACTCAGCAATGTCCTGATTCAATTTTGGCCTGACAAAGTTGTGAAACTTCTCTCAGAATACTGTGGTTAAACTTTGACAGTAGTAATGGCAACTTTTGAAGAACCAAGGTGTTTAATTGGAAAAGAAAATGGTTGTTTAACACCCATTGTTAGTTGTTGCTAGTACAGTAGTACTGTTAGGCACTTTCAAAATATCTGTGATTTTTGGTGAACAGTATCAATGACAGAAAACTTTAATCATCTCTCCTTTAAGGTCTCACTCATAATTTTTAATTTTATGACCGAAGAAGCTTTCTTTCTTTTCATTTATTTAACAGAAGAATCTTCTCATGGCACAAAAACATAGACAGGACATTGCATGATCTCTCTGGACAAAAAACACAAGATGGAATATCTGGGAGAAGTCCCTAGGGAGAAAAAGGCTTTGGGTTTATCTCAAAGTAGGGAGTTGGCATGGATTTCATCCTCTCCTGACCCTCAATGGATTACCTTCTCAGTAGAAAGGAAAGATAGGAAAATACACCCAGAAAGATAGCAAGGAAGCTTCTTATCTCAACCTGGGCTCTGGGTGGAAAAGAAAAAGTGTGTGGCTTGCATTTGTGTGGCTTTGAAATTATACTACCAGGGTCTTCTGCAAGTTAAGATCATACTGAACATGAGCTTATAATCTAAATTGCAAAGTTGAGGAGAGGTGGACAGTATAGTGATAGGTAAACTCAAAAGCTTGGCTGGGGAATTTGAACTTTATTATATGTGCAATAGATTATTATCATCACACAAATGAGTTAGCCCCCACTTTGTGTGTGTGTGTGTGTGTGTGTGTGTGTGAAAGCTGATTCCTGATGTGACTTTTCATTTACAAAATCAAACATTTGGGGCTTGCCCTGGGTCCTGAGACCTGGAACCAAGGGCTGCCCCCACTGCCCCCAACCAGGCAAGGAGCATGCCAAAAACACCACTACCACACTGAAGGCCAACCACAGCCACGGCAAGAGCCACAGCTGCCGCAAAAGTAGCCAGATGACACAGCAGTGGTCACAGCCACTGTGCAGATGCCCGCCAGACACCTGACTGCATTGACACAAAGAGAGTCACCAGCAGAGACCAAAAAAAGAACAGGACGCCTCTCTCCACAAACCCCACTCCAGAGTAATAGAAGAAGCATCTGTTCTATGATAATAATGAGGGACCTGAACACCCCTTTCTCAGCACTGGACAGATCATCTAGGCAACCAAACAACAGAGAAATCATCAATGTCTCAGAAGGACAGAACAAATCTATGGTTATTAGAGGTGGGAGGGGGAAGGGAGAGGGAGATGGGGAGAGATTGCATAAGGGGCATAAAGAATAAGTATGATTTGTAAAGATGAATTTGCTAATAATATTGATATGATCAACATACGTTGAACACAGGTGATGGTAGTCAACATTGTACCCCCAAAATATGTATAATCAGTTATGCTTCAATAAAAAAAATCAAACATTTTAAGGATAATAATACTTGAAAAAATGTTATCTACTTATAACCTAGATTTAGAGTTTGCTCTTTAGATATTTTGTATTATTGAAACATCAGTAGACAAGCATTTCTTTTTCCAGTCACTAATAAAATACCAACTATGTACCAGAAACTGGGTATGATACTTTGCAACTTATGATGCATAGTTCCATATTTAAACTCATTTGACTCTCACATTAGCTCTGGACATACGTATTATTATCACATACCACACCAATTTTATCAGTAAAGAAACTAAAGTTCCTATAAAATAGGCAAGACTAGTGGTTAGGAAACTGTGGCTCAGAAAGCTTGAGGGATGGGCTCAAGGTCGGGGGCTCGTAAGCAGCAGAACTGACCCGGTCTCACGGTCAGAGGTCTTGGTGCTGCACGATGCTCTCTCTCTTCCCAGAACAATTTCCTTCCATATTTTTTGTCCTGATTAAAAAATATGAAAAGAAAGCAAAGAATACCAATTGGCACTTCACTACATATACAACTATTAAAAATATGGATCAATTAAATCCTACGTGTTTGAATAAATAATAAAAAAAATATCAAAACAAAGTGAGATTTGGCTTAACCTAGGTCTTGATTATTGAAGATTACTTCTCAAGAATCATCATTTTAAGCAATTAGAGTTTTTCCTGCTTTATTTATTTCGTACCACCTATTCTGGTTTATTTATTATATTCTATTTTATCTTTTTATATTACACTTAGAAATTAAACCAAATAACATTTTTTAAATTTGAGTGGTATAAGTTATTTTTGGTTTCTATGTTAATGGAATGTTAATGTTGATGGTTTCTATGTTGTGTTAGTATGTAAGAAATGAGACAGAGTAAGGCTAAGCCTGTGAACTAAACTGACTCCATTTTCCGTGCAGAGAACACTTAATCACTCCTCAGTCATGAGATCCCCCCGCCCCCCACCCAGGGCACACCATTACCCCATGGTCCACCCTGACAAGTAAACTGAGATAAGAGGGGAACAGATATTTATTGAGTTGCAAACCTCATCCCCAAGGCTTGTTTACTGTAATTGTAAAAGTTAAGTCACAGATTAATCTTAAGACCCCTTTAGGAATTCCAGAATGTACACAAAGCTTCAGTGTGACTGTTACAATGATCCTCCTGGGGTGACAGTAATGAACACCACCACTATCTTGGACCTACTGAGTAGGCGCAAGGACTGAAGACTTAACTGAGCACGCACTCATGACCCAGCCAGGAAGAACAGACTGGACCACCTCCAGTGATGCTGGCCTGCACGCCTTAACTCCTTTCCTTATAAAAAACCCTGAACAGCTCCCCTCAGGGGGCTAGCTTTACTGTTGCTACCCCCCTTATGCATAAGTCTTATCTCCTCTTTTAGCAAAGCATTGCTTGCTTTATTGCCAGGTGCTTTGTTCATTTCTGTGACTTTGGGACCCAAAAGCCTAATTCGATAACATTTCTTTGGCAAACCAAGCCAGGACATAAAGTCACTCTGGGTGTTGGGGATGGCCCTGGGATTTTTTCCCATGTGGTACATGTTCTGTTCGAATATATGCACCAGCGAAAATTGGAAAGCCTTGGGCACCAGAGAAGACCCCGGCTGCAAGAGGCAAGTGGCCACTGGGACTATATCGCTCCCGTGTCTCTGCTGCTGGTAAGTCTCTCCCAGAGCCCTGGCCTAAATTTTGACAAGACAATACTTTGTTCTCTTTTACTATCTCTTTCCCTCCCCCTTTTTTTCTTCTTTAAAATGACTGCCGGACAACTACAGCTTAAACTCCTCTCAGCCTGTGAGAATGCTCCCTGTGGCCGGCAGCAGCTTGCCCTGATGGGTGACCAGCAGAGGCGGGAAGGCCAGCCCTGCACCCTGAAGATCTTGCTTGAGCAGGTTCCCCCTGATGGGGGATTCATGAGAGTGGTGGGATTCATTCCCATGCCACGCAGTGACTGGAAGTCCAGAAGCCTCTAAAATTCTCTTTAGCTTTCTCCGATTTTCTGAGCCTTCTCCTGCTATTTGGTAGCATGTGCTACTATATGGGTGCAGCCTGGAGGGCTCCCAGCTATGCTTTGTTTCTGATTTTCTGAGCCCTCTTCTCCTGTTCTGTATGGGTGCACCCTGCAGGGCTCCTGGCTGTGCTTTGTTTCTCTGGTTTATAAAGTGGACCTCACGGTTCCTCTTTTTTCTTTGTTCTCTTTAGACATTTAGTTGAATACCGGGTAACAGAATAAACCTTTCAATCTTTGCACCAATTTTTGGACTTTCTAGTTATTTGTTTAGTGTGAGAGGGAAAGCCGAGCCTTATCTGCTGGTAACAGAACACAATTTACTGATATTATTACTTATTGTTTATTACATTATTTATTATGTTTATTAAATAATGTTATTTTATTACTATTTATTATACTTTTCAGTGATAGATTAGTATTTTGTTATACATTTTTATAAAAAGCCCATGGAGTAGAGGAAATTGGTATTTTCAGATGAGATAGAGAAATGGATATATTATTCATACTAACGTTGTACAAAGGATGTGCAGCAATCAGTATAGTGGGAATTTAGGTCTCTGCTCTTGGATTCTCTTTTTAACATTTTTTTCCTATTTTATTTTTATTAGTGAAAAATGCAAAAAAGAGTTACTAAAAATAATAAAATCTTGAAAACAAAGCTGTGCCCTTTGGAAAAGTTTCGATTATTGAATGTTAAAAGATTACAGTCAAATACCTCTCAGTTTTGCTTGTCCTTAACTTGAAAACTTAACCTTGAATGTTTTGAATAGATGCAATTATAAATTTAGCAAGTGTTCAGTATTTTTTTTTTCTGGTTTCTCTTTTTTGAAGTTTCATTTCTGCTCAGACTTCCTTTTATTATTTTGTTTTGAATAGAAGCAATTATAAATTTAGCAAGTGTTCAGTATTTTTTTTTTTCTGGTTTCTCTTTTTTGAAGTTTCATTTCTGCTCAGACTTCCTTTTATTATTAATTCTGTCATTACCCTGTATATTTCAGCTCATCATATGATCCTTTTTCCTTTTGCTCACATTGGTTCGGCTCTCGAATCTGAGTAATAGTGAAAATGTATTAATTCCTGGTTTCCCGAAGTCCTGGAGCTTCTAAGCATCTCAAAACTGCAAACCTCAATCTCTATTAAGACCCTACGACTAGGTCCGAACGCTTCCACAGGACACAGAATGTTTCTTCACTTCACATGCTATAGCTGAGCATCGATACATACAGCAAATGTGTCAAATGCTTTTAGTTTGCATTTTCTTATCTCTGTCACTTGGTGGGGACATCACTGTCCTTATTCCGTCCTCCTCTCCTCCCAGCTCATTCACCAGATTACTTATTGTCTCTTCAACACCAGAAACATT
>NW_007737161.1:15731-18128 GCF_000696425.1 Galeopterus variegatus
CCTCCTCTCCTCCCAGCTCATTCACCAGATTACTTATTGTCTCTTCAACACCAGAAACATTCCTCTATGTCTTTATTCAAACTCTTCCTGATGCCTACAATACCTTTCTAACTCTTGGCTGTCGAGAAAGTAAATCATTCAAAGTCTGTTTCCAATGTTTACGTGAAAGGATGAAACTTTCCAGATCCTCCCAGACCTGGTCGAGCCCTTCCTCATTTTATTCATCTTATGGCACATTATGTACTCTTTTCACAGGGCATTTCTCAAGCATCACCTGCCCCTTTTCATTCACAAACTATGAGCTCTTTGAGGATAAAGATTGTGCTGTATTTGTGGTTGTCTCTGAAACAGTGCCTTGCACATAGTGGGCACCAAATCATTTTTTTTTGATACTTTCTTGCAGATGAAAGACAACTAAAAACTCTATATTCTGTGAGCAACTTAAATCAAGATTCTGCTGTATCCCAGGCTGTCATTTTGGGAAACAGAGCACTTCTTATATCAAAGGAACAAGCATTGATAGCTTGATAGCCTGATATATTAATTGATAGCAATTATCATAGCAGAAGGTAATAAAAGTAAAAATATTTTAGTTTAGTATGGTAGCTGCTTAGAGCTGAAAGAAAATGTTCCTAGCTATGATAAAGTTATGCAAATTGTTTCCTAAATAGATTTTACCATTGTCTGCTCCCAGGATTAAATTATACAGACCTTCTTTCTTTCTGGTTTTGTGGAAGAATGCATTCCTTTTTACTTCGATTTTTCTCTCAGTGCCTGCAAAACATGACACACATTTATGCATTTAACAAAAAGTTATGAATACCTGCGCTGTGCTAAGTTACCTGATTATTACAAAGATAAGGATTCTTGCCTTCAACTTAAAGTCTTATAGAAATAATTGTAATGGAAGATAGATTACAGGTATTAACGAAAGTTGTTCCCAATGTAGTAGAAACATTGGATGGTGCGAGTGAGAGAAGGATTCCACTTTAATTGACATTATTCCCTCATTATTTCCATACAAGTGAGAGAACACTGTTGCTTTAGTCTCAGTTTTGCACTTCTTTGCAGTAATTAATGGCTTCCCTATCTCTGGTGAAGCTTGATGGGATACAGATTCTGTGGAAAATCTATAAAACCTAAGAAAGTCGTACAGAGATTTTGTGTAATTGCCTACAGTCCTTTCTAATCCCTGTACGTGTTGGTACAAAAAAGTCCCACTAAGGCATCTGGGGTTTATTCAGGATGACACTGTGTTGTGTTGAAGAGTAGGCATGGGGCATCTCTGGAGTTTCTGTTATTCCATCTAATATGTCCAATCCTAGTCCTAGTTGAATTACTTGAAAGGCTCCTTTCCCATACCACGCAGGACACTAACATTCTTGATTTTCCTTCTACCTCTCAGGCCATGCTCTTTCAGTCTACTTTTCTGGCTCCTCCTCATTTACTTTCTCTTTTCTTTTTTCTTTTTTTATTTTTTGTAAATTTTGCAGTTGCCCAGAACTCAAACTTTGGACAATTTCTGTTTCCCATCTACATTCACTCCCTAGGTGATCTCATCTTGGCTCATAGGCTTAAATGCCATCTATGTACCGATGACTCACAAATCACATCTCCATTTTGCAGCTCTGCCATGAATGTTAAAATCATATCCCGTTGGATGTTCCAAAGGCATCTCGAACTTTGCCTGCCCCAGTCTCAGTTCCTGAACACCAACATGTCTGCTCCTCCCACATTGTTTTCCTAATTTCAGAAAATGATAGCTTCATTCACACACTTGTTCAAAGTAAAAACCTTGAAGGCATTCTTTCTCCCACTCCCATATGCAATCCTTCAAAAAATCCTGTTGACTCCCCCTCCAAAACACATTCAGAATCTGACATTTTACCACCTCCTTATTACCACCCCAAACAAAGTCACCATAATCTCTTGAGTAGATGACATGCAATAGTCTTCTAACCATTTTTTTAATCTCTGTTCTTGCTCCACTTGAATCTATTTTCAATACAGCAGTGTGGAGAATCTTATTAAAAGAATCAGAACAATGTCACTCATCTGTCCAAGGTCTTATAATGACTGCCCAGCCCACTTAGGGTAAAAGCCAGATCCTTCCTTACCAAGGCATTGGCGACCTCCACTGTTTATTCCACGCAAGTCACTTTGGCCGCCTTGCTCTTTCTCCAACAAACCTGGCATGCAACTGCCTCAACACCTATGGCCTTCCCTCTGTTGGCGGTGCTTTTCCCTACGTATCCACATGGCTTGTGTCCTCTCCACCTTTATGTCTCAACTCTGAGAGGACTTGTCTGATCACCCCATCTAAGATTGCAGACTGCTCCTCTCCTCCTACCCCACCCAAACACTCACTACTTTGTTTATTTTACCCCATAGCTATTG
>NW_007737161.1:19237-23425 GCF_000696425.1 Galeopterus variegatus
AATAATCTTTCTATATAATTTATTCTTTGAGTGAATATTCAACTAGATTTAAACTGTGTTACAATATATTCCAGAATTACTGGGCAGGTCATTAAGTGGGTATTTCTGATTTTTCATGCTGTCACTTTCCAGTTATGATTACCCATTGTCACCAATAAAAATAACCCGAAACTAGTTAATAGCACAGACTCCGGAGTAGACAGCTTAAGCCTGGGTCCCAGCACGACCCTCTCCCTAGCTGTATACCTCAGTTTGTCCATTTGTAAAACGGGGAGAAAACCAGCACTGACCTCACAGGGTTGCTGTGGAGATTAAATTAGTTAGTATTTATAAAGCACTTACAACACTGACTAGCATAATTCAGTGCTACATTAAAAAAAAATTTGTAATTAAATGAAGAATATCCAAAGCCTTATGTTTAGCCCAACTGTCTTGTTAGCTTCACTGCTTAACTATTCTTATGATTTTTCCATCTGCCCAACACCTTGGAAGCTGCAGGTCTGGAAAAACATGGCTGTGCAGGTTGGGTTCCCGAGGCAGTATAACACCAGCCAAAGTGGTGCTGTCATGCAGGTGCACTTACTCTATCCCTACACATACAATGTTCACTGAATGACCCTGAACCAGCTCTGAGATGAGGGGAGCCTGACCAAATTGTTCCTTTTTCCCAACAAGTATATTACGAACATTAAACTGGATCAAGTATGAAAAATCTCTGTCATGTAGTAAGTGCTCAGTACATGTTAGCTATTGTTAGGCATTGCATAAAGCAGAGACCATACCAAAAAACAGTATGCAAATCTTTTGCTTTTTACATAGTATCATTTATTGCAATTTTATTTATTGACCTTCTGAGTTGTCTAGTTTTTTCTCCCGAGTCAACACCACATGGCCTAAAATCATGTGTTTGATGTAAACAGAAGAAATTCTTATTGGGCTAGTGAAGATGATGGTTCCTGTTAAACACGCCACCACCAAAGGCTTTCACCTCTCACAATCAGTGTCAGTATAATTATATAGACAGTTCTCTAACACCGTGGCTCTCAAGCTTTCAGTCTCAGTGACCTCTTTAACCAGGCAAACAAACAAACAGAAAACACTACATGGGCCATATACCCCGTCCAGAGAAGCTTTCCTTGAAGACTTTACTTAGGTAATCATTATTGTGCTACATCATGGTGGAAAGATCCACACCCATTGGATCCCTATTATGCTTAGGTTTGGGCTACACCATATTGTAGCTGTTTAAACTTCTAGATGTTGCTTCCCTTGCCTGAGTCTGTTTCTTCATCTTCTATCATCATAAATACACTTACCTTTTTCAGAGATAATAAAGAAAAGATGTCTAGTGTAATGAAAGGCATAAAGAAAGTCCCCAACAACTGGTAGTTATTAGTGGGAGGAAAGAAAATAATACTGGCAGCAGTAAGTAGTGTCACTGGTAGTCCTGAGGTCGACTTGCAGCTTATGAAGCCACAGTCGGTTCTGAAGTCTTGCCTATGTCAAGATATGAAAGAAAACCCTCAGAAGGGTTTGATTTACTTCAAATTCAAGTTTGGTTTACTCGAATTTGTTTATACAAAACTGTGTACAGTAATTCTATGAATTCTAAAGTTTGAGAACCACTTATATAGACTGAAGAAAGGAACAAAAGGAAAAGGTATTCTGGATATTTAAGCTTTTCTGGTTTTCAGACAACTGAAACTAGTGACGAATGGAGCGGATACTCGGGAAATGTCCCTGCTTGCCTGGAAGGTTCACTTCATTCAGTTTTACTATTAATCTGCGACCGTAACTTATGTCATTATATTTGTTTGTTTTGTGAAAAGTAAACGAGATAATGGAGTGGCAGCTCACTCAGAGTTAGATTTTAATGTCAACATGGTAGATTTATGTTGAAACATCGCCCTTGATCTTTTAGATGCAATTCTGTATTATCAGAGGAAAAAAATGTTAGAAAACATTTGTTATTTGACACACGTTAGGTGAACCTGGAGGTTATAGGTTTTAGAAAATCACGATGCTCTCCATAGTACTTTTTGAGATACAAGTTAGTTGGATTGAACATCTGTGAATTTTACAGTGCTCCTGGCAACTCAGCGGTGGAGAGCAATGGAAGACACCTACTCAGGCGACAATAATGACATGTAGCCATGGACACAATAATAACGTATTAATATGGCACTTGACACTTTGCAGAGCACCTTCATTTCTATTATCTCACTTCGATCTTACAAAATACTGTGAGGTAGGCAGGACCAGCAAACTTTGCCCATTTTATAAATGAAGAAACTGAGATTCAGGAAACTCAGGTAATTTGCCACAGTCATTTAGCTCCTAAAAGGTCAAGTTAGGGTTAGGATTTGTTATTTACTCTGACTCTTAATATTCTTTCTACTATGTTGCTTTACTCTTAAGAGGTTTGGGAATAAAACATTCATGGATTTGCATAGACAGTCCTGGGTATTCTGCAGTTACTCTGGATTGTTTATATACAGCAGGGGTGGCTGGAGGCGGGCGGTGGGATCCAAACCTTCCTATAGACATCTGTTATCATTAGTCACCGGAGTTATCTTCTCCCTGCTTTGGCAACTCCCACTAAAGTGAAGAAAGAAACAAGTAAGCTTGATATAAAATATGGAAATGCATAGCCTCAATGGTGGTTTCTTGAGGTATAATAGGATTGAGATGCCCCAGTGCTGGAACCAGTGTTAAGGCATCAGTGAGGCAGTCACTGGGGGCACCGCGATCTCAGTTGGGGTAAAAGTTGCACGTGGGTGATTTAGGACATCACAGGATTAGGGAGGACAGGGCATGTCCCAGCTTGTTTTTATAGAGAACTGAGACTGCTTTATACACCCTCTTCCCATAACCTCCCTCACTAGAAATTTGTCAGGGGCACACGAGGGGAGGTTTTCCTCTTTCCTTTCACCCTCCTCTCCCCCTAGGCTACTTTTCATGAGCCCTTTTATCTTTTAGGACAGCCTCAAATGCTCCCTTTAACCTAGTTCCCCTTTCATGGGTGTATGGGAAATGGAAAGAGGGAACAGCCAATTGACCTACCCATTGGTGAACCTGAAGAATGTTCAGGAAACCTCAATAAAAGGGTAATAATGTGTCAGAAAGTGCCAAGAATCAGACCTAGAGAAAGGACTGCCTAGTGCAACCTTACCCTGGGATAGGTCCTGTCCCCATGTACTGTTTCTCTGCTCTAGGCCACCCCCTCTTCTGTGACTTTGGCTTCAAAGGTGTCATCTTCCCATAGCCAAAGAACAACTGCCCACAGGGGATATAAGATAGCATACCAGGACAGTGTTCAAAGATGTTAGGGAGCCTGTGAGAGCCACTTGAAGCTCAAGAAAGTCTGCTTTAGGAACTCACACAAAAAAAGAAGAGTTGGTAGAAGAACAGTCTAGAACAGGGGAAGCTGCACACCCAGGCAGGAGGAAGTGAGCAGTAGTAGGAGAAAGAGGAAGAAGGGGACCTAAGGTCACAGGCAGAAACCAAGGCACATGGTGAGATGTGAGTAGCTAAGGCAGGGCTGGGCTCATCTGCATGAACTAGGTTCCCAGACTTGTCAAAAGCAGGTGAGAGAAAGTGGGCCAAAATGCCGGGTACCAATCAAGCTTTATTAAAGGAAAGGAATCTGCCGGGCTGTGCTCAAAATGCAGGGCAGCCAGGGCTGCCCTCAAAAATGGAGGACAGCACCAGGTGTCGGGGTGGGAGAGCTTATATAGGGTGACAAGGGCTGGCTGATACAATCAAGGAGGGGCATTATGCAAATGCAGAAGTGATGCGACCAGGGTGGAGAATCGCACCCTTGTGGAAGCAAAAGCATTTCTGTTTCTCAGAAATCATGAGATTTCTTACAAAAGGAGGGGCTGGCGACTTTTTTGTACTTATTGTGTGCAAAATGATGCTGGTCACATCCAAGATCCATCATTCCTGCCTTTTAAGTATAAGAAGGGAAAAGGGGCAAAGGTCTCATTCTTCTGAAGCTACCTCCTGCTGGAGATGGGTGAAGATATGAAAAAATAAGATTTATGTTGGTGGTAAAACAATTAGGCTGCAGGGTATTGGTTTTGTGTGGGGAGGCTGTATTCTTCCGGGCAAGGGTTGCTGATTTTGAGGGGCTGATATCCTTTTCCCATGAAGAATCCAGTGACCTTTTGATAGGTGAAGGCCTGC
>NW_007737161.1:24215-32812 GCF_000696425.1 Galeopterus variegatus
ACCAGGTGTCGGGGTGGGAGAGCTTATATAGGGTGACAAGGGCTGGCTGATACAATCAAGGAGGGGCATTATGCAAATGCAGAAGTGATGCGACCAGGGTGGAGAATCGCACCCTTGTGGAAGCAAAAGCATTTCTGTTTCTCAGAAATCATGAGATTTCTTACAAAAGGAGGGGCTGGCGACTTTTTTGTACTTATTGTGTGCAAAATGATGCTGGTCACATCCAAGATCCATCATTCCTGCCTTTTAAGTATAAGAAGGGAAAAGGGGCAAAGGTCTCATTCTTCTGAAGCTACCTCCTGCTGGAGATGGGTGAAGATATGAAAAAATAAGATTTATGTTGGTGGGTAAAACAATTAGGCTGCAGGGTATTGGTTTTGTGTGGGGAGGCTGTATTCTTCCGGGCAAGGGTTGCTGATTCTGAGGGGCTGATATCCTTTTCCCATGAAGAATCCAGTGACCTTTTGATAGGTGAAGGCCTGCATACTTTCCTGTAAGAAACTAGGGAAACACCAAAAGAGACAGGAACCAAGAAGAAGGATAAATCTCATCATGGTCAGGGGTCCAATGTGTTTTGTCCTGAAGTCCTTCCCCATCACTATAGCCTCAGTGAGTGGTTTGGGTGAAGCAGAAATGTTTTTGTCATGGTGGGGGGGGTGGCACTGGACTCCAGCAGAATCCCCTTTGGAAAGAGCTACCCAGTAGTTTTTACCCCCATTAGAACACGATGTGGCAGTTGTCTGGTCACAGCATGTTGTGGGAACGTATGTCAGGGATGTGAATGTGTCCTGTAGGGTTCCCCTGAAGATTCTAGGTGGCAGACCTGGGAGGTTGGAAAGTGTCCTTCCACCCATCCAGACCTTGGTTATACATTGTGAACAGGGTGAGGCGTATGTCTCTGTTAGGAAAATAAGCAGGAGGAGGAGAAAAGGCAAGTGTTCAGGGGCTGACAGGTTGAGCGGGTGCATAGTAGGAAAAAGGAGTAGAGGGTAACCTTGTTGGGGGTGCAATCCCAGAGGGCGCCCTGCCAGGCTAGTTCAGTTACCCACTCAAGGATGTCTTCAACACTGGAGGTGGCGGGTCATGACCAGTCTTGGAGCAGCCCCTGTGTGAAGGACGTGAAGCAGGTGTGCAAGAGTTAGAGGATAATCACCGGGGGAAAGATCATCCTTCTCCTGGGATTGGGATTGTAATCTTTCAAATTACATGCAATGATGTACAAAAAAGTAATTGTCTGTCAAAACATAAGCACTACGTTTATTCATTCATTCAACCTGTATTATTGCAACATGATAGGCGCTGTTTTAAGACAGCCAAAACAACAAACAAACAACTACGTTTTGACAACAATAACTAAAGGAGAGAGATGAAGAATATCCAGGGAGTAACAGCAAGCCTGATGAGTACAGAAACTTAGGATGGTCACATAGAGAAGGGAAGAAAACACCTGGCCTCCGCAAACCCATTCCCAGCTGGGATTAGCTTGGAACCAGAAGGAACTTCCTTCCTCCTGTGGGGAAAAGGTAAGCAAGAGGACTTCTGCAGCCCCCACTGGCACCTTGGACACCTACAGTCCTTGCCACTGAAGACCCCTGCAGTCCTTACAGGCACTAAACTCAGCGGAGGGAGGTGCCGAAGTCCACATGGCTGTGCTCCCCCTAGAGGAGGAACCCACGCTGTGCCTGGCCCCCTGTGGCCTTTGGGGCTACTGCACTATGTGGCCATGGGACTGGAACTACTGTTGTTGTCTGTCTTGCTTGGGGGCAAGTGGTCACAGCACCTCTTCATCCCTGAGGTTAAGCCACTGCCAAACCATCACCACCCAGTGGCCTGACACCCCCAAGCCAAACTGCAAGCAGCTATTGTTACACCCTAGCCCGTGGGGTTGAGCAGTGGCGGAGCTGCTCCACCTACCTCCCAGTCACTGCTGTGCCCCGCCGTGATGTGCTGAAGCTAATACAATGCCTGACATCCTGGGGAAACAGTGACTTGGTCACCCACAGCAGTTAGGCCTCCCCAGTGCCTAAGTTGAAGCAGAGCCCTGCTTCCTGAGAAATGGTGCCTTGACCACTCAGAGTGGTCACACACCCCAGTCCTTAAGCTGAAGTGGCACCCTGCATCCCAGAAAAACAGTGCCTATGCAGTCCAGAGCAGTCACACCACCTGGGCCTGAACTGAAGCAGTGCATTGCTTCCTGGGGAATCTAGGGACATCCCAGGGCTGATCTGATAGAGTAGTCTGTGTCCCAGGGAAACAGCAGTGGTTGAGCTGAGACACCCTGCACTACCGGCCAGACAACCCTAGTACCCTGCTTGCCTGGAGCTAGACTAGCTCCCTAGAGTCGGAGCTGCTGAGACATCCCATGGCCAGAGGAGTGGAGTCATCACTGTGCTGCTCCCTATGTTAAAGATACAAAGGACAGCTGCACACTATGCCATTTTGGGGTCCTTGCTGCTGCTGCACCTGGCCTCACAGTCTGGGATATTGCCAAGTCTCACCATTCTAGGGTCTAGACTCAATACTACATGGTGCCTCATCCCCTGAGACCTGAGTTGCCAGCACTACCACAGAAAGTGAACATGCTGATCCCTATTGTCTCTGGTTCCTGAACTTCAACCATACCTTGCTCTCTGGGCCCAAACAGAGTACCCCTTCTTCTCCAGAGCAGGACCAGTGCTGTGCCCTGCCCCTCAGGTCAGAGTCACAACTACAACCCAGCCTCCTTGGTGCCAGCTGCTAGGGGGCACCTCAGAGGCACAGATCCTGGCTCTGTGGGCAATCTACATCCAGCACTACCACAGAAAGTGAACATGTACTCCAATAACTGGTGGCATGGTAGTTTTTCAAGACCCTGAGTCTAGGATCCTGCTATACAGACACTCTGAACACCTTCATCTGAAACCTAGCACCACTGCAGCTACTTGTAGGCCATGTCAAACCCAACACCAAGAGGGACCCCTTCAGATAAGGGTCCCCACTGAGGGGAAAATGAGAATAGGAGGACCCCAAAAGCCCATGCCACTGAAGACCTTAACAACCTATGCTGCCACAAAGAAAAAGCATTTATTTGATAAAACTTAACATCCCTTCATGATACAAGCTCTCAACAAATTAGATATAGAAAGAAAGTCTCTCAACACAGTAAAGGCCATATGTAACAAACCCACAGCTAACATCATGCTGAATGGGTCAAAGCTTCCAACTTTCCCTTTAAGAACTTGAATAAAATGAAGATGCCCACTTGTATTCAACATAGTACTGGAAGTCCTAGTCTGAGCAATTAGGCAAGAAAAAAAAAATAAAGGGCATCTAAATTGGAAAGAAGAAAGTCAAATTGTCCTTGTTTGTAGATGGCATAATCTTATATATAGAAAATCCCAAAAGCTGCACTGAAAAATTTTTAGAAATGATGAACAAATTCAGTAAAATCACAGGATACAAAAATCAACATACAAAAATCAGTAGTGTTTCTATACACCAATAGCAAACTAGCTGAAAAAAAAAAATCAAAAAAGCAATTCCACTTATAATAGCTACAAAACAAACAAACAAACAAATAAAAATACTTAAGAATAAATTTAGCTAGGGAGATGAAATATCTCTACAAGGAAAACTATAAAACACTAATAAAAGAAATTGAAGAAGACACAAAAATATGAAAAGACATCCCATGTTCATGGATTGAAAGAATTAATGTTGTCAAAAATGATTATACTACCAAAAGTGACCTACAGATTCAATGTAATTCCTATCAAAATACCAATGACATTTCTTCACAAAAAAAGAAAAAAAAATCCTAAAATTTGTATGGAACCAAAAAAGACCCTGAATAGCCAAAGCAAACCTGAGCACAAAGAACAAAGCTGGAGGTATCACACTACCTGACTTCAAAATATACTACAAAACTATAGAAACCAGTAACCCAAACACATGGTATTGGCATACCAACAGACACGTAGACCAATGGAACAGATAGAAAGCCCCGAAAAAAATCAACACACTTACAGCCAACTGATTTTCAACAAAGGTGCCAAAAACATTTACTGGAAAAAGGACAGTATCTTCAATAAATGGGAAAACCAAATATCCATATGGAGAAGAATTAATTTAGATCCCTATCTTTCACCATATATAAAAATTAACTCAAAATGGTTAAAGACTTAAATGTGAGACTCAAAACTAATGAAGCTATAAAAGAAAACATAGAGAAAATGCTTCAGGACATTGGTCTGGGCAAATACTTTCCAGATAAGACCTCAAAAGCATAGTAAACAAAAGCAAAATTAGACAAATGGGATTATATCAAAATAAAAAGCTCTGCACAGCAAAGAATACAATCATAGGGTAAAGCAACAACTTGCAGAATGAAAGAAAATGTTTGCAAACTTTACCTGACAAAGGTTTAGTATCCAGAATATACAAGAAACTCAAACAACTCAGCAGCAGCAGCAGCAGCAGCAACAAATAATCTGATTTAAAAATGGGCAAAGGATCTGAACAGACATCTCTCAAATGAAGACATCCAAATGGCCAACAGGTATATGGAAAAATGCTCAACATCATTAATCATCAGAGAAATGCAAATCAAAATCGCAATATGTTATCATCTCACCCCAGTTAGAATGGCTGTTATCATAAAGACAAAAACTAAAAAATTCTGGTGAGGATGCAGTGAAAGGGGATCTCTTCTACATTGTTGGGGAGAATGTAAATTAGTGCAGCCATTGTGGAAAACAGTGTGGAATTTTCTCAAAAAAACTAAAAACAGAGCTACAATGTGATCCAGCAATCCCACTACTGGGTATATATTTAAAGGAAAGGAAATCAGTATGTCAAAGAGATACACGCACTCCCACATTTTTTGTGGCACTATTCACAACAGTTAAGATATTATACCAATCTAAACGTTCATCAATAGATAAATGGATTAAAACTGTGGGGTTTTTGTTTGTTTGGTTTTATATGTATATATTATATATAAGTACACAGTGATCTCAAGACTGACTTGAGGATTTAAGTCCATGATTTAGAATTTTCCCTTTTGGCCTTGAACTTCCACTGTTGAATAGCCCACCTGACTCCAAAGAGCTTCCACGCTGTTCTGCATGAAATTCCTAGCTTTAGATTCAGCAGGAAAATACTTAGAAAATTTAAATCAGTCATTGTACATACACCTTTTTTTTTTTCCCTAGAATGTAGCTTTATTAAGGGGAGTTAAATATTTAAAAAAAGGAAAGGGGATTTCTTAATTGTGGTGTATGTATCAGTGGTTTTGCTTTCACAACTGTAGTTCCTTCGAAACTTCTGGGTCTGTTGCCAGGATGGACCTTGATTTCTTTTTAGGTTCTTTTAACTATGATTTCAACAGGGACAAGGGAACAAAATGAAGCACATGCTACCCCACTCAACCCATCTGGAAGCACATCACTCAATCTGGAAAATTCAGTATGCCCAAGTTAAAATACTAAAAGCTAAAAGAAACCAACAAGTCCTCTAAACTAGCAAACCAGAAAAAGTAGCAGGCTTGACAGCAAGATTATTGTATTCTTTATTTCTTTATATATCCCTGTTTGATTTCTTATTAATATGAGTGTATCTGTAAGGCTATTCCTGAAAGTATTTTCTTCTGGCAGAGATTTTGCTTTCGTAGTTTAGGGAAAAAAAGAGCCGTTGAAAGAAATAATCACAGATAGACAGGGTTTACATTTAAAAAAATGTGATCAAAGGTAGATTCTTATTTTTTAGCTCAATAGAAAATTTTCAGTTTGGTAACTTTGAAAGACAACTGAAGCCTAAATTAAATAGTAGAAATAATATTATTTTGTTATGGAGATTTGTGTCTCTATGGATTAATGATTTCACTGTATGTGTAATACAGAATTAGAGGGTGCCAGAAGAGGACATCAACTGAATAAAATTTTTATCCCTCCGATCCTAAAAATTCAACCAGTTCTGTTTCTCTGTCTCTGTCTCTCTTTTTCTCTTCCTCTCAATATTTCTCTCTGTCTCTCTTTCCCTTCCTTCTCTCTGTCTCTCTTTCCTTCTCTCTGTCTCTCTTTCTTTCCCTCTCTCTCTCTCTCTCTCTCTCTCTCTCTCTCAGTTCTAGAATGAGAGGGATCCTAGGAGTCTTGCCTAGGATGACAGTAAAAGGAACCTAAGGAGATTCTTTCTTATTTGAGAAAACCATATTAACTTTTGAACCATTTGGATGTTTGGATCTGTCCTCACGTTGGCCATAGATTTTTCCCAAGAAATGCTCATGTAATTAGAATACTAGACCACCCCTAGACAATCCTCATCTCAATTCTTAAGCAGGACAATATTTCTTTCTTAAAATTCTTTAGTGTTGGGCTTGTGCAACAAATCTAGGGGATCTCATCCGGTTGAGTGTAAGCTACATCCACCTAAACTGAAACTAAAATTGGGGATCTGCAGCTTAAACAAACCAACTTTGCCTTTCCAATGACCAACATGGGACTAAAGAAAAAACTTTGCTCTTTGATGGGGCAGAATAAATCATCCAAAAAGAATGAGACATAGCTAGGAATAGTGAGTGTAGAGGAGGGAGAAAAGGTTATAAAAGAATAGTTCATAGTGAAGCCCCGTGGGCTCCTGAGCCAGGGTGGGTGTGCGCCCTGCCCCCCAGCCACGAGCCTCAGTCACACCCACCTGCCATCTGCAACCAGGCCAGGGAAGGAGCCAGCCCCACTGTCCCTGCCTCCTCCCCATCCCTCCTCTCCTCCCCTCCCCTTCTCCCTCCCACCGCTTTTCAACAACATCTTAGAATATAAAAACTAAAAACCAAAAAAACAATAGTTCATGAAGAAGATCCAGTGACCTATACATTGTTTGCATCTGTTATTACTCCTATAAACTGAAATTAAAGTAAATGTTTTTAAATTAGTCAATCTCATGGGCTGTGAACATGTGTGTGGTAAACATGGAAGCGGAATTGTAGATAACAGGGGTTGCTAAAGGAGCATGAGGGAAAAGCCTATGGATTGCGAGAGGATGCTCATTGGAAGAGGGACTTCCAAGTGGCTGAGCTGCGGATACATTACTCAGAGAAACGTTACTAAAATTTGGTTAAGGGATCATCTGTTGTCCTTTTGTCAAGCCACATCTCTAGGACTCGACTGGGAATAAACTTATCTTTCCTCGTGTGTTTTATTGGCAGTGAAGGTGTGAGTGGAAGATGGAGGCAGGAGAGGAAACCGGAATTATTCAGCAGGGGATTTTTTCTGACTTAAATTGGCCTTTTCATGACAATAACCTGGGCCAAAGCCTACCTTGCGACAACAAAAGACATCGTCAAAACGACCACAGCCATGCAGGAGTGTTTGGAGGTGCACTGGGTGTGGTCACCCGCATAGCTGGTGTTCAGGGCTTCCTGTCATCTGAAGAAGAAGGGGGTGCAGAAGTGAGTGTGTGCGCGCGTGCTGGCGTGGGAGGTTCCCACTGTGGGTGCGAGTCTCCGTGTGCGTTTCCAAGTGAGAGGGGAGCACGGGTGACAGCCGGGGAGGGAAGGAGGGCAGCAAATGTGGCACGTCGGTCCACCTTGCAGCCACGCTCGTGATGCTCCTAGGGTGCTGCCTGTCACTCTCCATTTCTTCAGGTCTGGGAATGATTGTCTTTAATTACCTGTTTGGTTTTACTCCCATATTTCTTGGCTACTACATCTGTTTTTAATTTTCTTTCAATTACAAAAGCAATATCCATTCAATGAAGAAAATTTGGAAAATATGGAAGACAGGGGAAATAAAATAAAACTGGCTCATAATTCTGTCGCCCTGCAGTAACCGCCATCAACAGTTCGCTGTGTACCCCTCCAAGTGTTTAGTTTTGCAAAACTGGGATGGGACTTTTGTCTCAGTTTTTGTGTTCTCCTGCGCTCTTCATACGGTAGATCTCAGTCAGGCCATTCTCCATGCTCACGGTGACCTGCCCACCGTCCACTGGCCTCACAAGTGTATCTTCCTCGGTGACTTCTTCTGTATTTTCCTTTGAAGTTCATGATTCTTGCATAAAATCACTTCTTTGCTTGCACATGTAAATCCCTTTTTGTGATCGCCTAGCAAAACGTCAACCTCAGAAAAATCTACCTACCTCTCTATTGCATGCTAAACATTACTGGAGGATAACGTGCAACTGTTATGAACAGCACTTTGAGCACACTGCTCAAACACGATATTCCTCAAACACGATATGCCTCTGACAAATGAAGTGTGCTCCTACCTGCGCGCCTCTTAGTGTTTCCTCTACCTGGAAATCTCTTTCTTGAGCTACCTTCTGTGGCTTCTTCCATTATGTTCAGGTCTTTCCTCAAATGCCATCGCTAAACTCAGCACAAACATCTATCATCGGCCTCAGTGCTCTGCATTGAAGTGAGTAAATCATTCCTGCCTCTCTCCTTGAAGAGAAGAATCATACCTAGTGAAGTCTTGTTACATAGTAACCGCTCAATAAATATCTGCTAAATAAAAGAATAAATGAATGGAGAAAAAGAAACAAATTTTCCTTCTTTTCCAGTTGACAAAGGGTTTTTACCTGCATTATCATATTTAATTCTTTTAAAAATTACCTGTGATATTGGTTTA
>NW_007737161.1:33506-35268 GCF_000696425.1 Galeopterus variegatus
AGAGAGAGGAAAAGCCAGAAGCTTGGGGTTCATCTCCCTCTGCTCTACTTCTCACGGTTCTCCACCAAATTAGCCCGAGAAGCAGAAAAAACTGTCTACTGTGGAAGGTATGAGATGCTGCAGTTGAAAATATAATGCTGAAGCACGACATTTCTAGTAAGTATCCACAATTTGTTTCTCTGAAAATTATCTTTAAATTTGTACAAATTCAATGTACAAAAAAATTACTCTATTACACGTTTGTTGCAACATTATCTTTTTTCTAACTTACCAGTTGTTTTAAGTTACTTGACTCTTTTCCTCCCTCAAGTAAAACTGCCACTCCAGAAGTGCCCCATGTTTATCCTATGACTTCCCAGACATTCTTGCTGACCACAAATGTCTCCAGAGGTCTGTATAAACCCAAGTTGAGAAACAAAGCGCTGTACGACGCAGCCTTTCGCAGTTGTGAGTTGAAGGCATGACTCGGTAGCATTGCTGCTTGTATGTCAGTGAGTGAAACGAGAAGCACCAACTCAATTATGCAGTTATTTCCAATGCAGATTTGCTGAGCGATACCCTATGTCCAGGTGTTATCAGAGATGTATGATATCCAGACATGAGTTTAAGACATTTTACAGGACTTAGATGGAAAGAAACTCTTCCTGACTCCCCTAAATATATAACCACACTCTACCATCCCTCTAGTTGAACAACTAGTGGACCGCCTGTGGATGACTATGAAATTTACTGCAAATATTTGGGAGATATAATGTTCCCTAGAGAGAAAAAACTAATAACTGCTTAGACGTCTGGAATGAGAAAAAGTAACTAAGGAAGACAAAGTTTCATGTTACTTGAGTCCTAGATACACCTGCTCCATCTCGCAGAGGCCTGAGTCATAATAGAGGGATAAAAAATGCAATATGAGAAATATCAATGCATATTTTGCACTACTGAGGGATTTTCATTTTGCATAGCAGAATGAGACAGGAAATCTTCTATTACTTATGGCAGGTTATTTATGGGGGATAGAATTCTCAAAAATCTGGCTTTCTGTTTTATATAATTATCTCCAAATGCAATAATCATAAATAAATGCTCTACTTCCTATTGCTACTCATGGTAGCTTTTTTGGTAAATATTTTCTTCCGTCACTAAAAACATCTAAATAACATATTTGGATTTATTTGTTGAAAAAATTATTGTCAAATAGCAAGAATACTGTATTCTTGTGAGGACATAAAATACGAGTAAGTGGTAAGAACGTGAACTTTAAAGGTACAGTTCAGAAACTATACACTTGAATTCCTTTTAGTAGTCAACTTAGATTAATTATCTTTTGTTTTCTTGGATTTTAATATCTAAAAGCTGGATCCCTTTGTGCTGGAGACATTGCACAGTATGCAAAGATGTCAATGTGTAGATAATTCCAAAATTGTAGAACGTAATAAAAATTTAAATCTGTAAACCAAATGTTTGAAATATAATAAATCACAACCTGGGTCTCTACCTCCTTTAAGCTTATGATGTACACATGGGGAGATTCAGGACTTTAAGAAAGGATTTCCTAACAGGATTGTTTTGTGTACAATGACCATACTCTAAGGGTTCTGAACTTAGGGGCTCTAAATTTACAGCTTTCTTTCAAAATACTGATTGTACAGCAAAATATACAAATACACAGACCCCAGAGAGGAAACAGCATTTGCTTTTTTCCTACACATCAGCTTCCTTACGCCACCCTGCTATGGTGGCTGCAAGCCAATTCCCGTGGCAAAAC
>NW_007737161.1:36234-38151 GCF_000696425.1 Galeopterus variegatus
ACACAAATAGGGAGTGAACCTAGATACAACCTCCAAGGATGCAGCATGCCTGTATTCTTTTTATACAGGTTCTATTTGAAAAAATTCACTTGTTTATGTGAACGTGTCAGGTCTCCAACAGAAAATAATATTCATTTCATTTGAAATTCAAGTATTGAATTCAGTTGGAATAAGCTGGTTTATTAATGATTATCATAATGTGGGTCATGATAATTAAAAACATCAATTTATAAAATGTCCTTGTATTATAGGCTTTTTCTACTGCTTTAATTTATTACTGTTTATGCTCATGTATTTCTCTTAAATTCAGGGTGTGACTGACTTTCTTTTTTTTTAAAGCAATAATAGAGGGAAGCAGTTTTTATTTCAGGGGGCTTTGAAAGAAATTAGTATCATTTAAAGTCATTTCATTTTTTTATTTTGATAATTTTTTATCATAGCCAAAAGACCCAATATCTATTTCTGACTTAGTGGAAAGCAAATAACCTAATTTGTACCAGGATTTGGAAACATTTATTACACCATTATAAAAAATGAACTAGAAGTAAGACATAAAACATAGGGACATTCAAAACCTACTCCTTCGGTCTCCAAGTGTTTCATTTCCCAGGCCTCGTCTGCCTTTCTTCCTGTGCCCCTTTAAGTCACCTGAGCTCCCTGGCTTTCTGCCATGTTCTGTTTCTTTCTTTCACACCAACAGCATCTACATTTTAACACCAGTGTCTGGTACTACTTATATTTTTCTGTTTTTTAAATGCCTTTTCACATTACAAAAAAAAANTTTATTTATTTATTTATTTATTTATTTATTTATTTATTTAATAAAGTTAGCTTTTAATGGCCAATTTGTGATTGAATCCAGAATTTCATAGTCTATATTATGGCCTATGCTAAAACTAAGGGCCCTAGGTTTTACCGAGAATTTCTGGCTGTGTCTGTAAGATACCAACATATTCAGATGAAAAATGTAATATACTAGCTATTTTGTCTGTATAACAATTATAGTGTTAATTTCTTTAAGTGAACTTATCAATTTAACACAAATAGGGAGTGAACCTAGATACAACCTCCAAGGATGCAGCATGCCTGTATTCTTTTNAAAAAAAAAGGGGGGGGTTAGGAAAGATATAATTATCTTCTGCCTTTTTCTCCCTCTTTCTTTGCCACCTCCACCCCAGGAGAAGACAGGTTCAGATGCTTAAGATAAGCATGCATTTTTAACTTAATGTGATTCTGATTTTTCTACTCTGATTTGGAAAAATGATGAATTATCCTTGTCTTATTTGGAATCCAAAGAAGAAAGCTTTTAATAGCTCACCATGATACATAATCCTTGCTGTAGCTTTTTTTAAAAAATCAGATTTATAAAATTCCCTTTTAGCTCTCATTTAATAAGACTAGTATTGCATAGCTGTTTAATTTATCAAATGTTTTTTCTGTATTTGTTGAAATGATCACAATCTTTTTCTTGCATTACAATAATAAGGTGAATTACTTTGATCTTTGAGAATAAATTCATTTCTAGAATAAACATCTGTAGTGATGCCTTTTGATTCCTGGTGTTAGTTATTTTTGCCTTTTTAAAAAATTTGTTAGTTATCATAGGTTTATCACTTTTATAAGTCTTTTTAAAGAAACAGCATTTAGATTTGTTAATTTGTTCCACAATACCTGTGCTTTCTTACCTTTCTGTCTTCTTTTACATTTATTAATTCTTCTCTTTTACTTTCCTTGGGTTTAATTTGTCCTTCTTTTTCAAGTGTCTTCAAATGGATTCTTAGATAAATGAAAATGGTTTATTAATTTTTCTTCTTTTCTGATGTATTAATCAATGCTATAGATTTTCCTCTAAACACGGCATTAGCTACTTCCCAATGTTTTGATATCCATATTTTAATTCTCATTGACATCATCATC
>NW_007737161.1:38702-43117 GCF_000696425.1 Galeopterus variegatus
AATACCTGTGCTTTCTTACCTTTCTGTCTTCTTTTACATTTATTAATTCTTCTCTTTTACTTTCCTTGGGTTTAATTTGTCCTTCTTTTTCAAGTGTCTTCAAATGGATTCTTAGATAAATGAAAATGGTTTATTAATTTTTCTTCTTTTCTGATGTATTAATCAATGCTATAGATTTTCCTCTAAACACGGCATTAGCTACTTCCCAATGTTTTGATATCCATATTTTAATTCTCATTGACATCATCATCATTGTAATTAATTATATGACCCATGGACTGTTTAGGAATGTATTGTCTAATTCCTGAATTCAGCTATTTTCTAGTTATCTTTTTGTTTTTGATTTCTAGTGTGGCATGTCATCAAAGGACTTTCTCCATCTGATTTAAATCCTTTGCAATTTCTCCAGCTTTTGTACTTGGTCCCTGTGAGAGGTTTGCTCCTGCAACCACTTATTTGCTGTTATAGAAGCAAACCATCATGGTGCGTTCATTTGTATTTTCTTGCTTACTAGTGCCACTGTTCATCTTTGGGAAGTTTATATTTTGTTCAGTAATCTTAAATTTTGCCACAATCTTCCTTAGCGTTTTTCTTTACAATTTGTGTCTTTTATTTCATATTTCAGAAAATTATTCCCTATCTTGACATTCTGAAGATATTCCCAGACATTTTACTTTTTAATATTTTTATGATAGTGAAAGAGCATACTAACCAAATAAAATACCAGGACAACATATATAAAGCAGGACTGGTCTAAGCAAACGGATACATCTTGTTATCCTACCTAGAACCCATTGTTTTAACCTCTCACTTTACTCATCTGTCCATGTTCATTAAGAACCTCCTAATAACTGTAGGTAACATGATTATGTATTAGGAACTATGCTAAACGCTTTACAGCCCCATTTTGTTTAATTCACACACCAACCCTGTGATAACAAACAAGTGTTATCATCCCTGGTTTATAAATGAGGAAAGTGTCATGGCAAAAGTAAAGGATGTGGTAAGCACAGAACCAATATTTGAATTCAGGAGGCCTTGCTTCCAGGACCTTATTTTTAGTCACTATAGAATGCTAGTGGCATTCGTGACACACAAAAAACCTGCACTAAGTACTAGCTCTGCCTTAGGGATTTCTCTTGGTTCTGCTTCTCTTTGTCTTTCATCTAGTTTTCCTTGTTTTCATTCCTTTACTTTTGACTTAGATTCTGACTTTTGCTTGGGCCCTTTGAATTGATTGCTCTGTTTTAACAATCTGCCTTGCTTTGACTTAATACCAACTTTTTATTGCTATCTACTATGTTTGGCTCGAATACATGGCTGTTTATTCGCAATTTACCCCATCCAAGTTTCAGTGCTAAGTTCTGGTTGCTTAACAGAGGATATTAAATGAGAAAGATGCTGTACTCTTTCTAGAACTCTAATAACAACTAGCAACACATCCAATATCTCCTCTAAACACAACTTAAATTCATTCATTTTTTTATTCATTTAATCTTTCTTTCTTTCTTTGTTCCATTTGTCAGACATTGAGCATTGGGCATAAGGAGATGAATAAGGTGTGTGCATTTCCTTGTAGAGTTCATCTTCCAACTGAGAAGACAGCATTTTAAACCTATTGATGATAATCAGTGTGATAACATTATATAAAGTATTCTAGATTTATTATGGATGTTGTAAAAAAAGGCAACATATGAGCTGGGGAAATAACAGAGAAAGTGCTAGGAGCTACAGCTTAAATTAGAATACTAGATCCCCATATATTCCTTTAAAATTGAAAAAATTAGCCTAAGGGAAAGAGCTTTGATGATCCTGAAGAGGTGCTTATGGTCTCAAGGGAAAATGGTACGTTGATGAAGTTAAAATCTTTCACTTGGGTCTCTACTTTCTTTGCTCTCTCCCTCTTTTCTTTTTCATATTTCTCAAGGTGACTTGGTAACCACAAAGCTGGTGACAATTTGTCAGTAACTTATTTATCAAGTACACATATTGTAGAGGTCCGTAGTCAGTCTGAAAACCTTAAGAAGCCACAACATCCCCTGTGAGATCTGAGAGCATTCAGGCCTAGGGCCCATTTTACCTCCACAATCTGCTGTCAGTGTAAAGTAACTCAGTGAACCATTTAAAACGTTTTTCTCTTTCTTCATTTTATAGGGAGTTTTCTTGATAAGGTACCAAAGTATCAATAAATGTAGTTATTTTAGAAAACTTTAGCCAGGTTGAAAAAAATTAGTATATGTGTTAACAATAAATTTAGATTTCTAAAACATTTTCCTTAATTATACTTAGTTTGCCTATACAATATGGCATAGTCAAAATATTGAAAGTATTTTTCATCTGCCGTAAAGTTGTTAGTCTATGTCTTTCCTAAGCTAAAGAGANTACACATATTGTAGAGGTCCGTAGTCAGTCTGAAAACCTTAAGAAGCCACAACATCCCCTGCGAGATCTGAGAGCATTCAGGCCTAGGGCCCATTTTACCTCCACAATCTGCTGTCAGTGTAAAGTAACTCAGTGAACCATTTAAAATGTTTTTCTCTTTCTTCATTTTATAGGGAGTTTTCTTGATAAGGTACCAAAGTATCAATAAATGTACTTATTTTAGAAAACTTTAGCCAGGTTGAAAAAAAATTAGTATATGTGTTAACAATAAATTTAGATTTCTAAAACATTTTCCTTAATTATACTTAGTTTGCCTATAAAATATGGCATAGTCAAAATCTTGAAAGTATTTTTCATCTGCCGTAAAGTTGTTAGTCTATGTCTTTCCTAAGCTAAAGAGACTTTTAACTTTACTTTTGAGAATGAACAGCCACCACTAAAAAGGTCACATTTATACACTAATCTCTATTTTTTTAACTGAAAATAATTGATTGTCCATATCTGTGGGACACAGCATTGAATATCAATACCTGTGTGCAAAATCTCATGCTCAAATAAGGATAATTAGTACATTCAGCATGACACAATGTAATCATATTTTGTGGCTAACCTCTAACTTCGTGTGATTTCTAGTTCAACTTATTTCTTCTCAGCTCAGCAAGAATTCATAGCAATTTTAAGGAAACCTAAGTTACCCATATTCTATTTTTTGCTTCACCTAATATTTTCTGAATGTGTTGGTTAACTCTTTATGCTCAAACACAAAATAAAATGATTTTTTTAAATAATTTGATTACTTCACAAATGGATTAATATTAAAAAGTAGGCAAATTAACAAAAAGAGAGAGAAAGAATGTATTACACTCTACCAAATTATAAATGAGAAACCTATTTTTTAAAGATAAGAACCTAGCAATTATCTTCAAGTTCAGAGTTGTGAGTAATTTTTACGGGTATTTAATAAGAGGAAGTAGGTTGGTTTAATCTACAGTGAAATGATTAAATTATATATTAACAGCACTGCTAATGCATTACAACAAAACATAAAAAATTATCCATTTTCCACTAAATTGTGAATTAAAAAAAAAACAGCTTAAGAATAGTTCTGGCCTGGGTTTCTGAATTAAGCTTTATTTACAAAAACAGGAAATTGCTCAACCCTGCAAATGAGAGAGTAGTTTTACCAGTAATAATATTGAATTGTTTAAATAATAAACTCAAAGTACATAAAAACCACAATGGTATATCATCTCACCCCAGTTAGAATGGCTGTTATCAAAAAGACAAAAAATAAAAAATGATGGTGAGGATGGGGGAAAAGGGATCTCATACCCTGTTGGTGGGAATGTAAATTAGTACAGCAGTTATGGAAAACAGTTTGGAGATTCCTCAAAAAATGAAAAATTAAACTACCATATGATCCAGAAATCCCATTTCTAGGTATTTATTCAAAGGAATATACATACTGTATATATATCTTGGATAGCTGAATACATCTTGGGTATGGGTGTATTTTATGGTTTGCACCTGCAAACAACAGTTGGAGAGTTTTGGCTGTGGGTATGGACAGTAAAGCCTGTGTTATGAGGACATGCTAAACATGACCCACAGGTTTCACCCAAGCCAAGACATGCAGTAAATATAAAGGAGTATCGCCTACCAGGAGGACATGCAGAGATAAGTGCCACTATATTGGAATTAGAGAAATTTGGCATTGTTAGTCTGGCTCAGAACCCATTTAATGCTCTGGCATGGCCAGTGAAAAAGCCTGACGGTACCTAGAGAATGACTGTAGATTATTGAGAACTGAACAAAGTAGTGCCTCCTTTGCATGCAGCTGTGCCTTCAGGTCACAACTTGATGGATCCGCTGACAACTCAGCTGGGAACTTATCATTATGTATTGGACCTTGCAAATGCTTTTTTTCTCTATTCCAATCTTGGCTGATAGCCAAGATCAGTTCGCCTTCACATGGGAAGGAAGATAGTGGACCTTTCAAGTATTGCTCCAAGGTTATCTGCATAACCCAACCA
>NW_007737161.1:43796-45220 GCF_000696425.1 Galeopterus variegatus
CTGATTCTCTTGCAGATTTAACCCAGGCAGCTCCAACACTGTTAAGTCATTTGGAACAATGCACAGGGCCGTGAACACAGCCAAAGTGCAAGGACCTGGGCCATCAGTCAAATTCCTGGGAGTGGTCTGGTTGGGTAAGATGAGGGTCATCCCAGAAGCTATTATAGATAAGATACAGGCATACCCTCGACCCGCAATGGTAGCTCAGCTATAGATATATGTGGGACTTTTGGGGAGCTTTTGTACCCTATTGGCCCAAATGGTATGCCCAGTATATACATTGACAAAGAAAGGAGCCCTCTGGGATTGGACTGGGGAAGTAGAACAAACTTATCTGGCTACAAAAAGGGCAATACAGCAAGTACAAGCTTTACAAGTGGCCAAACCCATTAAGCCTTTTGAGTTAGATGTACATATAACCCAGGAGCAGTTAGGATGGGGTTTGTGGCAGAGACAAGACCGATTCCACACACCTGTAGGATTCTGGTCTCAGCTCTGGAAGGGTGCTGAAATGCACTACACCCTAATAGAAAAGCAGTTAGCAGCTGTGTATTCTGCCTTGATGGCCACTGAAGCTATCACAGGAACTGCCAAAGGCCTCGTAAGGATGACATACCCCATAACAGGTTGGCTGCGCACATGGGCAATCAGCCCTAAAATGGGTGTAGCTCAGACTCTCACTCTGCCTAAATGGGGAGCACATATAGAACAAAGGAGCACTGTGTCAACAAGTCCTCTGTCCAAAGAGCTGTAAACTGTCCAGCCCTTAACAGATACCATGTGATATGAAAATGGTACAGGGCAAAGCAGTCAATGGGCTGAATTGAAAGCAGTATGGATGATGATAAAGAATGATCCTGGGCCATTAACCATCTGTACTGACAGCTGGGCTATGTACAAAGGTTTAACCCTTTGGATTTCTACTTGGAAGTGTCAATGGTAGATGGTAGGCCACTGTCCCCTGTAGGGACAAGCCATGTGGCAAGAGTTATGGGAATTGGGGCATGAGAAAGAAGTAACTCTTTTCCATGTCACAGGACACTTCCCCTTAGCCAGTCCAGGGAATGATGAAGCCGATGCCTTGGCTAAGGTAAGATGGCTGGAGAGAGCCCCAGCTACTGATGTAGCCCAGTGGTTACATCGATGAATGCAGCATGCTGGCAGCAAAACCATGTGGATGGCAGCTCAAAGATGGGCCTTGACTATAAAATGGGAAAATGTAGTGATTGCTTGTCATGCTTGTCCAGTGTGTGCTCAAGAGAGTCCACATCCCTGGTGGATGCTCTATACAAATGGGCAAATAACTTGAGGAAGGGTGCCCCTGACTCAATGGCAGGTGGACTTTGTCAGACCACCACCAAGGTCAGAGAATTTCAGATACATCTTCACTGCTGTCGATACAGCTACTGGTCTTCTGTGTGTAT
>NW_007737161.1:46232-47610 GCF_000696425.1 Galeopterus variegatus
GCTGACAACAGCAAGTCAAGGGTTAAGATCCCCTTACCGGTCATCTTTAAAAAAAAAATAATAAAAAAAAATAAATAAAGTGAGATGGCTGGAGAGATCCCCAGCTGCTGACGTAGCCCAGTGGTTACATCAACAAATGCAGCATGCTGGCAGCAAAACCATGCGGATGGCACAGCATGCTGGCAGCAAAACCATGTGGATGGCGGCTCAAAGATGGGCCCTGCCTATAAAATGGGAAGATGTAGTGAATGCTTGTCGTGCTCGTCCAGTATGTGCTCAAGAGAGTCCTCACCCCTGGTGGGTGCCCCATACAAATGGGCAAATAACTCGAGGAAGGGTGCCCCTGACTAGATGGCAAGTGGACTTTGTCGGACTACTGCCAAGGTCAGAGAATTTCAGATACATCTTCACAGCTGTTGATACAGCTCCTGGTCTTCTGTTTGTATGGCCTTGTAAGGCCCCAGACCAGGTAAACACTGTGAAGGCATTGAATAGCCTCATGGCCACGTATGGCTGTCCTATAGTCATAGAGAGTGACATGGAACCCACTTTACTGGACATGGGGTTCAGAGGTGGGCCTCCCAGTTGTCTATTCAGTGGAAGTTACATGTGCCGTATCATCCCCAGGCAGCGGGAACAACTGAACAGTACAATGGTCTTTTTTTTTTTTGTCCTTCTTGAGACCGGCCACACCGCGCTCAGCCAGTGAGCGCTGTGAGCACACCGGTCATCCCTATATAAGATCCGAACCGCGGCGGCAGCGCTGCTGCGCTCCCAGCGCCGCACTCTCCCGAGTGCGCCACGGGCTCGGCCCTACAATGGTCTTTTAAAAAAGGGACTAAGGCTATCTGCCCAACCCCCATCCCAGCAGTTATGGCCAACAGACAGTCAGGATTCTAAATGACAGACCTCGCAAGGGCAGACCCTGTCCAGTGGAAGCTCTGTTGCATGGGGCTGCAGCACCTATACAGCTGCAAATCACTACTAAAGATAAGCTTTTGAAGCCAGGATATGGCAAGAATGGAAATATTCTCTTACTGGCCCCAACCTGTTAACAACAGGGACAGACAGTACAATGGGAATGGTCCTGGAAAATAAAAGCCCCCATATATGCTGGGTAGGCTTAATAGGGCCTTGGGGGAAAGGATGAAAGGAAGCCTTGTGAGTTTCACCTTGGGTGACAAGTCCTGGCCTCCTCAAGTAAAGGTGACATGGCCTGGAACAGATAAGCACTCTATTCCACAGGGCACATTTGTATTATCATTATGGCCAATTATGAGTTCCCCTATAGTGTCACATGTAGAACCTACAGATCCTACAGTGTTGGAGGATAAAGTACGGTATTGTATAGATAAGGTACCTACTCCTGCAACCATCC
>NW_007737161.1:48515-56127 GCF_000696425.1 Galeopterus variegatus
ACTCCTGCAACCATCCTTTCTCAGGATGGCAAACTGGCATGTATCTTACCAGAGGGGCGAGCACTCCCCCTATTGGCACCAATAACCCTTCTGTCTTTTCACGCATAGTGTTCTGGCTGCAGGAACCACACCAAAGTCAACTAGGTACATACATACATTCGTGCCACCAATGTGTCAACCTACTGAATATGCATTGAACTTTCCACCAGTCTGACGACAGGATTCTCATGGAAAATCACACCAATGATGACTACTAACCGGACATGTGTGGTTAATAGTTGAAAGGACAGAACTACAGGACAAACCTTAAGGCATATTGAACAGACAATCATTGCATAAATGTAAGGGTCATTTACCCTCGCTAAGGGAACATCGCAGAAGATTCAGAATGCATAGATTGTACAGCAAGGGACCCTGAAGGGGTGGCTTGTAAGGAAAATAGAGTAGTTTGGTCACGGCCCCTTGTCTCAGCTCTGGCTGGGTGTGGTGCAGCACATTCTTTGTAAACAAGTTGTGGGGGGTGGAGCTAGTGCACATGTGCACCCATGTATTTTTAGCTTGTTGCTATTCGTGTGTGTTCTTCACTGTGTGTGTGAGGCAGTGGCTCTGAACTGCTGGTCAGCAGAGCTCGCGTCTAGAAATAAAGCCTGTTCTACATTCACCCACGGCTCCAAGGACCTTTTCCTGTTACCCAGCTCACAGACCTGTGTGCGAAGGGTTTGTGACCCAGTCCAGATAACAGGCTTGAGGTGTCTGTGAGCTCCAGACCCAGCCCAAGCTCTATACCCCAGCACACTCATTGGTCAGAATTCGGTCACTGTCTGCCCATAACTGCAAGGGAGTGTGGAAAATAAAGGATCTCACCCTTTTTTAGCCTCTATAGTGCCAGGTAGCAAGTAGGAAAATGGTTGAAAGTGGCTGTTAGATCAGGCAATCAGCATTATAATTGACTGCCATGTACTCACGCCCCCCCCTCAACTGCCCCTACTCATTGCCCCAACTTCTAATTAGGGTCACTGCCCCCCTGACTGCCCACCACAGCCTGGATTCCCTGGACAGAGTCTTCTCCACAGGATGGTGCTCATTCCTCTGGGACATCAGCTTTGGAGCGGGTGTGGGCTGGCCCCACCGCCCCATCCTACGCCACCCCTTTATGCACAGCACAGCACACCCAGCTGCGCGGATGCGTCAGACTCTCTTCAAGGGATGCAAGTAGCTAAAGGGAATTCCAATGTGCTGGGGGCCTAAATCGCAAATATTTCCAATGATCAGTAGAGTGGGGCCTGGGGGCATTTATAAATGAACCCCCAGGTACCCATCACCACCCACCTCCACCCACAGCCAATCCTGCCCCTCCCACATCCCGTCCACTTTTTATATTATTTGGGCAAATGCCAGATACCATTTTACTTGAAAAAATTTCAATATAAAGCTTTAAAAGGAAGAACTATTTTTTAAAAATAACAGAATACCAAATCATACCTAAAAGAGTAACAATAATTTCTTGAAAATCATTCAATACCCATTCAGGGTTCAACTTTCTAAGTGTCTCATTAACATCAGCAATTTTTTTTTAAGTTTGATTGAATGACATACATATAAGGTTCAACTATTGCAATTAATTGATATGTCTTTCAAGTCTCTTCTAATCTCTCGAGTCCCCATCTCTTCCCTGTAAATTATTTTTCATTAAGTAAACTTGAATTTGCTTTCTCTGTTAAGTTCTGACTCTGTTTTTGCCAGTAGAATGGAGCTCCCTAGGTCTGACTTTTGTCCGAGATGCCAAATGATGAATCTTCAGAGTCAGCTCTTTATTTTTGGCTTTTCGTGGCTGGCTAGGACCGAGATCCAAACCCTTGACCTTGGTGTTATAACCCCACACTCCAACCAACTGAGCTAACAGGCCAGCCGGAGCCAACTCTTTAAAATGTAAGTTTTTACCATTAACAAAGGAAGCTCAAAAAAGATGAAGAAAACATTTTAAATTTTTTAATAAAAATTAAAATATTTTTAAACATCGAAAAAGGGGAGCAAGATAACAGAGAAGTCCTTTCTCTCCTGCAGCTACGGAGGGAGGGATAGAATCAGTTTTGATAAAGTGGCAGACAGAACATTCTTGAACATCCATCTTGTTCTCCTTTGCAGCCAGGAGGCTCCAGTGAATTTTCCTTTCACCAACCTGGTCTGTTCTCTGTTCATTTCTGTCCTTGAAAGGATAATTTGAACAAAAGAATCAGATTCTCTTAGAAATTGTTGAAATATCTGAAGAAAAAGAACTTCCCGAAGAAGTCTGCGTTCTGATTGGCTGTCGTCCTTGATTATTTGTCGCCATGGTGATGAGGGGGTAAATAGCATCTCTGTAGTGTTTTTCTTTTTTCTTTTTCTTGTTTTGTTTTTTGAAAACACTATGCTTTTTTTTTTTCTTTTGGTGGCTGACTGGTAAGAGGATCTGAACCCTTGACCTTGGTGTGACAAGGCTGTACTCTAATCGACTGAGCCAACGGCTAGCCATTTCTGTATTTTTTAATGANACTTGGTCCCAGACCATTGTCCTTTGGGTTCATTCATTTACCCTGAAAATCATTTATCCCCCCCCCATCTCCCTTTTCCCTAGTGACAAGGATATTTAAGTGTCAACCATCTATCTGGTCCTCCTTTGAGTTAATATTTTGTATGTGCCGCACAGGCATGTGCGCATAATGACTCTGTTATGCTTTTCTCTCGCTAACCTATCTTTCTTTATAGGGGTGCTGGCTGTGACACTTCGTGTTGAGGCAGAAAGGAGTTGATCCCTTTCCTCACAGTGGGCATGCTTACTGATCTCCACAGATGGAACCTTTCCTGGTGGCCCACTGGCTGCATCTGTGGAAGAGTGGAACAGGCTTAAGGCAGCCTGTCTTTTCTATTCTTCCACTCCCTTTCTGTAAAGTTTCATTTTAGCAACCATTCACTGCTCAGCCAGGGCCATGTGCAGAGTACAGACAGCCCTGCTGGTGTTTCCTGAACTAGGACCCTGCTGTCTTCCCTGCCCCTGCTGGAGTCCCAGGGTCCAACTAGGGTCTCGTTAGCTACAGTGAGGCAGGGAAGGAGGCAGGTGGTGCAGTGGGCTCAGGTGAGGTCTGACTGGAGGTGGCTCTGCCCTACTGCATCCCGTGGCAGTCTAGGTAGGTGACTACAGTCAAGCTGGGAGCTGCCACCCAGGGCAGGCACTTCACCAGCCAGAGGGTCAGGCTGCTTTTATTTGGGAGCTGCTGATGTATGGCAGTGAATCATCCTATAAATAAAGGATGACTGTTACTCTCTCCATAAGAAGATGATTTCTTTTCTTCAGAATGAAAGGACCTTAATTTTCTGTTTTTTTTTTCTGTTCAAAAAAGAGAGTGCTTATTGTAGAAAGTTCAAGCAAAGTGCAAACCATGCCAAGTATCCACTCTCTAGAGACAGTTGTGGCCCATATTTTGATGATTATCAGATGTGTATGTACACTCACCCTTAGGTATGAGATCATATTATAAAACATTGTTTTATTTATTTTTTCTTCACAATGGATTGTGGTAGTCCTTCCTTATCATAGATTTAGGACATTTCGTTTTTTATTTCTGAGGAATATTCCATTATATGTATGTGCTGTAATTTATTTAACCAGACTCTCATAGATGGAATTTTTCCCAGTTATGAATAAATGCTCCATTAAACATCTTTGTACTGTACTTGTTTAATTATCTTATAGGGTAAATGGATTGAAACTGTTGAGTCAGAGTATAACCATTTTGGATATTCATGCAGGCTGACGAACTACTTGAAGAAAGTTCGTACCTCATACTTTTTTTTTTTTTTTTAAATCATAATGAAGGAAAGCCTCTTGCTGACTTTCTTTAATGTTTTTTCTAATGTATTTTAAATCGTTAAGTGCCCTAAACTTTTTAGGTACTGCTTTTTTTTTTTCTTTTTTGCAAATAGAGTTTGGATAATTTATTAGGGAGAAGTTTAATGATTAATTTTGTAGCTTCGGTAGTTAACCCACACTGTATATCCAGTATGTATTTTCCCTTATGTGAAGGATCTTCAAAAAGTTCGTGGAATGATTCGTATTATCTTTTAATTATATTTTTTCGTGAACTTTTTGAAGTACCGTTGTATTATTCTAGTATGCAGTTATGTCTTTCCTTGACTTTCATTTTAAATAACTGTCACACCAAGGTGGTGTAATTAAAACAGTGCCTTGTATCAGTGTCTCTTTTGGACAATTTTGTCATGTTCCATGTTTTCATATTGCTCCTAAAACTTTATTAAAGAGAGCTTTTGGGTAGTAAAAGTAGCAAATGGTGTTTTGTAATTCGATAGGGTTTTAAAAAAATAACTCTGGGTTCTCATTTGAGGGTGTAATCTTCAGGTGAGTATTGTAGCATTTCTGCTAAGGAAGCACTGCTTTCATGTCCATCTCTGGTTTCTTCTGGAATGTTTTCTCCGGTTCTTTCAGTCTGTGAGAGTTTTCCCAGATCCATGTGATTAATGATCTGTTGTTCTACCTCTTTGAACTTTATCTTCTTGATCTCATTTGTCCATTCCCTGTTGTCACCTGAAACTTTTTACCAGTTCATTGGCTAATTGCTTATCTTTCTTTTACACTTTCTTGAGTTCATCTAATGATAAGGATATCATATATCTTCTTGAAGAGCTTTTTTAGTGTGTGTTCTTTTACTGACCCGAGTGATTTCATATTTTATGCTTATTATATGCTACCTTTGTCTGGGCATTACATAGATCTAACAAAGATAGTCTTTGCTTGTTAAGACTTTTGTGATAATAAGCGTGTTGTAGGGACACTTAGCTTGGGGGAAAAAACACCACCAACTTAGTTTTGTTTGTGAACTTATTTGGAATTTGAAGAAATGACTTTAAGATAGTTTGAGAGAGTTTTTCAGTGTCTTGTCTCCTCATCAGGTAAAGCTGTCTAGAGGAGATGGACTTTTTGTGTTGAATTTTGATTGAAAAGACAAGGGTCACTAACTGAGGGAAGGGATGGCTAGTGAAGAGGCTAGTCTAGAATAAAATGGGAATGAGAGGTGGGCACTAACTGAATGGGAATAACTAAGGCACAAAAAAGGCATTTTGGAAGAGGTTGTCAGTAAATGTGGCAAATTTTATTTATCAGATCATAACTTATTTTTAAATGTCCTTTGTTCACATCAGAATGGCAAAATATAAACCTGTTGGAGAAGATATAACATCACTTCAGGTCTGATTGATAAAAGAGACAGGACTGGGATGGACTAGGATGGGGCTGTTGTTATACCAGTACTTAGGCCGCAAGGTGAATCAGAAGGCCAGGGACTTCCCAGAGGGGATGTGGAATAAAGTATTTTTAGCTGTCCAGCTTCACGCCAGGGTTATAGACTGGAGTTGGTCACTGTGTGACAGTTGATGTTTTTTTTTCCCAGCAAACAACTGGATTTCCCCAGTGTCTATGTTTGCTTATGGTGAATTGTATGTAAATGACCCTTTCAAGACACTAAGTTACTATTTAATAAACTGTTCTGTTATTGCTATTTAATAACTCACAATCTTAGTGCAGTAAGTGGTATTTAATTACTGACTTTTTGAGCCACTGGGGAAACATTTAATAATTACTACTTCATTGCCATTTAATAAATTTCTGTCTTGTACATTAAATAGCACTGAGCAATAATTCACTGCCTAGTCCCTGGTGGCATAGAAAAATTAATGCTGCTTCTGGAGATGCTCGTCGGAAACCAGATGGTCACTTAGGCATTGGGAAAATAGAGGTGCAATAAAATCTTTCAAATTAGTGGGCTTCAGACTTTTGGATTTTGTGGATCAGTTTTTAAAAAACGTTTAGGGACTGATATAGTGTTGTTAAATTTTTTATTTTAAGTTTTGTTTCCCTCAAGAAACCTGACTCGAGCACATTGCCTAGGGCATAATAGGCACTTTGTAGATATCAGTTGAGTTGAACCGAGCTATGTATTTTAGGATGGAATTTTGTTGGTGACACCAGTTTAATTTCGTTATCGTTTATTGGAGGTGCTCATTTTGCAAAATGTGTTTTGAATGTGGATGACTAAAATTTCATCTTATAAGGGGATTGTGAGGGTTAAATAGCATATGTAAAAGCTTTGGAAGAACCTCACACTAAAAACACAGATTATAAATGTAAGGTGATTAATATTGTCTGCTGACAATACTATGGAGAAATGATTCATCTTTGGATTATATTAAGTTCTGGGGAGTTTTAAGATGAAGAAATGTTAATCCAAAGATAATTAATTGGGTTATTGTGTCTTGATCCCCAAGTTCAATTTTGTGACAGATCAAAGGAGAAAGTGGATCAGTAAGAATGACTTAATTAAAATTGGTACTTTAAAGTAGAAGTGTAAAGGCACTGCCTTTTGTGTGATTTCACCTGTCTTAGAAGCCAGGTGTATACTTAGGCGACCTGTCTGAATTCTATCTAGCTCAGGTGGTAGCATGGTCATGGGTAATGATGACATAAAAGACCCTAAAAATTCCAGTGTGTATGTTGAAGGATGGTGGATGGAATGATTGACAACCTGTGGCACAGAGGAGTGGCCCATGAAACAGACCCCAGGATGGCTGATACCCCTGTGGGCACGATCTATTTCCCAGACACACGCTATCCTGCTCAGAGGTCGGGCATGCATCAATGCTTGTCTTGCTCCTAATGTCTGCCAGCTTGTGAAGTTGCATTGGTTGTCTGGGTGTCATATAGAATGTGTGATTTTAGGCACTCAGAGTGGAACAATTAATTGTAATACTTTTCATTAAACTGCTCCTCCTAATAATATTTGAAATATGATTTAAACCTTAGCCAAGCCATAGCTTCTGCAGCTGAATTTTGAAGCCCAGTAACACACTCAAAGTCTACAGTGGGGCTAGACAACCTTTTCTTATGGGAAGTACTCTCCTGCATATTTTCTGATAAAACAAACTTTAAGAGACTTTTCAGGCAGGGCTGGCCCGGTGGCGCACTGGCGCTCCCGCGGAGGGTTCGGATCCCATGTGGAGACCAGTTCCCGCTCACTGGCTGAGCGCGGTGCGGGCGCGACACCAAGGGTTGCGATCCCGTTACCGGTCAGTAAAAAAAGACAAAAAGGAAAAAAAAAAAGACTTTTCAGGCATATTATTTCGTACACATTCATTCAACATTACTAAAGTGCAAAACACATTGCTTAGACATAAAGTTAAGTACTTTCTGTTAGAAAATTCACCAAATCTTTAATCCTAATAGGTTAGTGCTGTGGTTTAAGTAGAAGGGATTTAGAGAGTTCATAATGCAGGAACTAGAATAAACAAAAAGGATTAAAGGAATGTTTCCTGAGCAGCACTGATACAGAGCTGTGAATCTCGTTACTCTCCCCAGGGATTCTGTGGATTTTATTTTAAAGCCAGCCTTCAAGAAGCTACAGAGCAGGCAGATATAGTAATAACACAAATTAAGAAGTTAATATCAACTGTCAGGATATGCATGGGGTGTTGTCATGAATACAAGTTTCTTTGATCACATAGCTGTCTCTGTTTTGACTTTTCATAGTTTGTATTTCTTCAGTAGCTTTACAACTACAACCGACTG
>NW_007737162.1:0-1891 GCF_000696425.1 Galeopterus variegatus
CTGGTCTGGGGTCCCTTCCCGCCCTGTGTTGTTGGTCCCCGGTGGCGAGGAACCAACAGTGCAGTGCCTGACCTAAAGCAAGAGATGCTGAATGTAACATCTGAACCCACCCCTGCTCCAGGCGGAAACTTACAGACACAGCAGGACAGACTATCCTCTTTGGGCCCTTCCCTAGTCCATCTAGACCTGAGCATTAACTGCTGACAAGAGACAAACTCAGAATTAAGATGCTCTCTAGTATTGAAAAAACAGCCACACACTAACTGCAAAGTCATGGCAAATCTGGACTAAGGGCTCCATCTAGCACTGAAACTGTGTCAGTGACCTTGGGCTGAGAAAACATCATAATCAGCCTACTTAAAATCTCTGGAAAAACAAGCATGAACAAAACTGGACAATGAAGACTTAAATAAACACCTAATCCCTTCAGTGTTCAGACATCGTCACACACCCATAAGCTTCAAGAACATTCAGGGAATCATGACTTCATCAAATAGACAAAATAAGATTCCAGAGACTGACCCTAAAGTGATGGAGATGTGTGACCTCTCACACAAATAATACAAAATAGCTGTCTTGAGAAAACTCAACAAACCTCAAGAAAATACAGAGAAGCATTTAGAATTTATCACAGAAACCTAACAGAGAGATTGAAATAAAAAAAAGTAAAATAAATTGAAACAAAAATTCTGGAACTGAAAACCACAATGAGCCAAATGAAAAATGCAATAGAGGGCATCAACAGTGCAATCAATCAAGTAGAAGAAAGAATTAGTGAGCTCAAAGACAGGCTATTGGAAAATATGCGGTCAGAATAGAAAAAATAGGGAACAAAGAAAGTCTGCAGGAACTATGAGAAAGAATCAAAGCTGAAATTTTTCAGATCACTGGAGTTTAACAGAAATTTTTTTTTATTGATTATGCATATTCACGGGGTGCAGTTGACCATCACCACCTGTGCCCAAGATGTGACGATCAGATTAATATAATCAGCATGCCCATTACCACAGTTTGCAATTATTCCCCATGTCTCCCACCAACTCTCTATCCTCCCTCCCACTCCCTCCTTCCCTCCACCCCCTGAAATCCTAGGTTTGTTCTATCCCTCTGCATGTCCAACTCACTACTGTGGTATTTCTTTCATTCCTTCTTTCTTTCTTCGCTCCCACTTCTGAGGACATGTGGTATTTTTCCCTCTGTGCCTGGAAACAGAATTGAGAATGACAAAGAAGTAGAAAACTTATCTAAAAAGATAATAGCAGAAAACATTACAGACCTAGAAAAAGATACAAATATCCAGGTAAAAAAGTCACCATGAGATTCAACTTAAATAAGTCTAACCAAAAAGTTTGTAATCAAGCTCTCAAAGATTAAAGAAAAAGAAATAATTCTGAAAGCAGCAATAGAGCAGAAGCAAATGATGTATAAGAAAGTTCCAGTGTTTCTGGCAGCAAACTTCTCAGCACAAATCTCACAGGCTATGATAGAGTAAGACTCAAATATGGTAATACTTGTGCACCTAGCAACAACCCTCTCTCAGCGTGTGATAGATCATCTAGGTAACAAATCAACAGAGAAACACAGGATTTAAACGACACTTTAGACCAACTGGACTTTGCAGATATCTACAGAACATTTCATCAAAGAAATACAGAATATACACATTATGTAACAAATCAAATCACAACAAATTTTTTCAAAATTGAAATCAATTACAAGTACTTTTCAGACCACAATGGATTGAAACTATAAATTAATAACAAATGAAAATCTGGAAACTATACAAATACATGGAAATTAAACAACATGCTCCTGAGTGACATATAGGCCCAAGAAGAAATTAAAAATGAAATCAAGAAATTTCTTTAAACTAATGAAAATAAAGATACCA
>NW_007737162.1:2178-6254 GCF_000696425.1 Galeopterus variegatus
TACCAAAAAAAAAAAAAAAAAAAAAACCTGGGGGATACTGCAAAAGCAGTAATAAGTGTAAAGTTTATTGCAATAAACACTTAAACAAAAGAATAGAAATACTTCAAATAACCTAATACTATACCTCCAAGAACTGGAAAAAACAAGAACAATCCAATCCCAAAATTAGTAAACAGAAAGAAATGATTAAAATCAGAACAAAATTAAATGAAACAGAGACAAAAAAATTTTTTAAAAAAGGTGTTTTTTTTTTTTTTTGAGAAGACAAACAAAATAGACAAGCCATTAGCTAGGTTAACTAAAAGAGAAAGAGCAATGATCCAATAACAAAAATTAGAAATGAAAAAGGAGACATTACAACCAATATCACAGAAGTAAAAAGAATCATTAGAGACTATTATGAACAGCCATATGCAAACAAATTTGAAAACCTTGAGGAAGCTGATAAATTTCTGGACTCATACCAACTACCAAGACTGAGCAAGAAGAAATAGAAACACTGAATAGACCAATAACAAGCAATGAGATTGAAGGAGTAATTAGCAGTCTGCCAAAAAAGAAAAGCTCAAGACCAGATGACTTTAGTGCTGAATTATACTAAATATTTAAAGAGGTATTAATAGCCATTCTCTTCAAACTATTCCAAAAACTTGAAACACAGGACATTCTCCCAAAGTCATTCTGTGAGGACAGCATCACCTTGATACCAAACCCAGACAAAGATACAACAAAAAGTATAGGCCGATATCCTAGATGAAGATAAATATAAAAATCTTCAAGAAAATATTAGCAAGCAAATCCAACACCACATAAAAAAGATTACATTATGATCAACAGGGATTCATCCCCAGGATGCAAGGATGATTCAACATAAACAAATCATTAAGTGTAATACACTACACCACATCAAAAAATCAAGGACAAGGGCCAAGCCCGTGGCGCACTCAGGAGAGTGCGGCACTGGGAGTGCAGCAGCGCTCCCACCGCAGGTTTGGATCCTATATAGGGATGACCGGTGCACTCACAGTGCTCACTGGCTGAGCACGGTGCAGCCAGTCTCAAAAAGGACAAAAATAAATGCAGAAAAAGCATTTGACAAAAGTCAACATCCCTTCATGATAAAGATTCTCAATAAATTAGGGATAGAAGGAAAATATCTCAAAAAAATAAAAGCCATATACCATAAATGCACCACCAATATCATGCTGAATGGAGAAAAGCCGAAAGCTTTTCTCATAAGAACAGGAAAAAGACAAGGATGACCTCTATCACCTGTCCTATTTAGTGTAGTATTGGAAGTACTAGCAGGGGAATCAGGCAAGAGAAAGAAATGAAGAGCATTCAGATTGGAATAGATGAAGTCGAACTGTCCCAGTTTGCAGGTGACATGATATATATTTTTAAAAAAAACCTAAAGACCCTACCAGAAAACTCTTAGAGATGACAAAAGAATTCAGTAAAGTTGCAGTATACAAAACCAACATGCAAAAATCAGTAGCATTTTTATACACCAATAATAAAGTAACAGAAAAAGAAATCAAGAAAGCAAGTCCATCATCACCAAAAAAATAAAATACCAGGGAATAAATTTAACCAAGGAGGTGAAATATCTCTACAATGAGAACTACAAATTGCTGCTGAAGGAAATTAAAGAGGACACAAAAATATGTAAAGATATTACATATTCATGGATTGGAAGAATTAACTTTGTGAAAATGCCCATACTACCCAAAGTGATCTATAGTTTCAATGCAATCCCCATCAAAATACCAAGGACATTCTTCACAGAAATAGAAAAAAAATAATCCTAACATTCATATGGACCAACAAAAGACCCTGAACAGCCAAAGCAATCCTGTGCGTGAATAAATAAATAAATAAATTAATTAAATAAAATAAAGTCAGAGGCATTATACTACCTGGATTCAAATTATACTACAAAGCAATAGTAACCAAAACAGCATGGCACTGTCACGAAAACAGATACATGGACCAATGGAACAGAATAGAGAACTCAGTAATCAGCACACAAATTTACAGCCAACTGATCTTTGACAAAGGCATTAAGAACATACATTTGGGAAAAGACTGTCTCATCAACAAATGGTTTGGGAAAATTAGATATCCATATGTAGAAGAATGAAACTAGACCAGTATCTCTTGCCATATACCAAAATCAACTCAAAATGGGTTAGACTTAAATATAAGACATGAAACTATAAAATTCCTAAAAGAAAACAGAGGAGAAATACTTCAGGAAGTAGGAATGAGCAAAAACTTTATGAATCAGATGGTAAAAGCACAGGGAACAAAAGAAAAAAAATAAACAAATGAGATTATATCAAACTAAAAAGCTTCTGCACAGCCAAAGAAACAATTAATGGAGCAAAAAGACAGCCTACAGAATGGGATAAAGTGTTTTCAAAGTATGCACCAATAAGGGCTTAATATTCAGAATTTTTTATTATTACTTATTTCAATGAATTGAAGTAATTTCTTTCAGTAAAAAGAAAAACAAGTTTCCCTATTAAAACATGGATGAAGCAGCCCAATTGGCATTTCTCAAAGGAAGATAGACAAATGGCCAACAGGTACATGATCAAAGTTAAGTTGCTTTCAGCCTAAAATAACTACAAGATATATTTTATAAGCTTCATGGCAACCAGAAGCAAAAAAACCAGATTCATCAAAAAAGAAGAGCAAAAATTTAAAACATACTACTACAGAAAATTATCTAACCACAAAGAACTGGCAAGAGAGGGAGAAAAGAAGAAAAGGACAACAAAATGTGTATAAATAATAACAAAAGGGAATAGTAAGACCATGCTTATTGATAATTACCTTAAATGTAAATGGATTAAATTTTCCAATTAATAGACTTAGGGTGACTAGATTTTGTTGTTGTTGTTGTTGTTGTTGTTAAAGACCCAACTATATGCTGCTTTCAAGAAACTCACTTCACCTGTAAGAGAACACATGGACTTACATAAGAGTTGAAAAATGATACTTTATGCAAATGGAAACCAAGAAAGAGCAGGGGTAGCTATAATTATATTAGATAAATTAGACTTTAAATCAGAAGCTACAAAAGAGTTAAGATAGGTCATCATATAATAATAAAAGGGCCAATTAACCAAAAGGATATAAAAATTGTAAATATAGATGCATTCAATATTGGAGTGCCTAAAAATATCAAATATTACAAATATTAATACAAGTATTAATATACCTAGAAGACAAGATAGACTCCAATACAATAATAGTAGGGAACTTTAACACTGAACTTTGAGCAATGGGCCAACCATCCATAACATAGAAACAGTGGAGTTAAACTTCACTGTAGATCAAATGAACCTAACAGACATCTACAGAACATTCCACCCAATAGCTGCAGAATACACATTCTTCTCAGCTGCACATGGAACATTCTTCAGGATAAATCATATAATAATCCACAAAATGTCTCAACAAATTTTTAAAAATCAAAATCATATTAAGTATCTTTTCTAACCACAATGCAATAAAACTAAAACCCCAAAACAAGAGAAACTTTGAAAATTATACAAATACATGTAAATTAATCAACATGTTCCTAAACATCCAATGGATTAAAGAAAAAAATAAAAATAAAATTAAACAATTTCTTCTGACAAATGATAATGGAAATACAACATACCAAAACCTATGGAACAGAGCAAAATCAGTAATGAGTGAATTTCATAGAAATTAACATCTACATAAAAAAGAAAGAAAGATCTCAAATAAACCACCTAATATTACAACTCAAGGAACTGAAAAAGCGAGAACAAACCAAACCCCAAAAAAGTAGAAGAAAATAAATAATAAAGGCCAGAGGAGATATAAACAAAATGAAGACTAAAGAACCAATGCAATTCAATTAAACAAAGAGTTGTGGGCTTCTATGAAAAAAAAAAAAACAGAATTGAAAACCTTTAGCTAGAATAACTAAGAAAAAAAGACTCAAATAAATGAAATAAGAGATGATAAAGGAATCATTATAATTGACACCAGGGAAATACAAAATATCAGAAAGTTATAAATGACTCTACATAAAA
>NW_007737162.1:6688-7595 GCF_000696425.1 Galeopterus variegatus
ATTATAATTGACACCAGGGAAATACAAAATATCAGAAAGTTATAAATGACTCTACATAAAACTTTATGATCTCAACAAGTCAGAACCTAGAAGAAATGGATAAATTCCTGGAAACTTATGACTTAACAAAATTGAAACATAAAGAAATAGAAAATCTGAACAGGCCAATAATAAGTAATGAGATTAAATCAGAAATGAAACAGTCTCCCATCACAGTAAGGCCCAATACCATATGGCTTTACTACTGAATTATACCAAACATTTAAAAAGCTAACTCTAATCTTTTCAAATTTTTCCAAAGTATTGAAGGGAAGGGCATTATTACAAACTCATTCTATGAGGCCAGCATTACCCTAATACCAAAATCCGACAAGGATACAACAAAAAGAAAACTACAGGCCAATATCCCTGAGGAACACAGATGCAAAAATCCTCAACAAAATTCTAAAGAACAAAATCCAGCAGCACATCAAAAAGATTGTTTACCATGCTCAAGTTGGATTCATCCAAGGGATGCAATGGTGGCTCAACATACACAAATTAATAAATGTGATAAATCACATCAACAGAGGGAAAGAGAAAAAAACATGATCATCTTAATAGATGCAGAAAAAGCATTTGATGAAATATGACATCTTTTCATAATAAAAACTCTCAACAAGTTAGGTAGAAGAAAAGTATTTTGACATATAAAAGTTGTATGTAACAAACCACAGCTAATGTAATACTGAATGTGGAAAAGCTGATGGCTTTCTCTTCTTAGCTCAGGAACAAAGCAAAACATGTACATTTTCACCACTTTCATTTAACATTGTACTCAAAGTCTTAGTGAGAGCAATCAGGCAAGAGAGAAAATAAAGGACATCCAAAGTGGACCAGAGAAAGTCAACTAGTCCCTGTTTGTAGA
>NW_007737162.1:8402-13403 GCF_000696425.1 Galeopterus variegatus
GGCATAAAAACAGGCACATAGACCAGTGCAACAGAATATAAAGCTAAGAAATAAGCCCACACATCTATATCCAACTGGTTTTCAACAAAGGTGCCATGTACACACAATGGGGAAATCACAGCCTCTGCAATTAATGGTTCTGGGAAAACTTAATATCCACATGCCAAAGAAAAAACTAGATCTTTAACTCTCATCATCTACAAAAATCAGCTCATAATATATTAAATACTTAAATATGACTCAAAAGCATAAAACTGCTAGAAAAAAACACAGGAGATGGGCCAGTCCGGTGGCGCACTCGGTTGAGTGCTGCACTTGGGAGTGTGCCCACCGAGAGTTCGGATCCCATATAGAGACTGGTCCACTCACTGGCTGAGTGCAGTGCGGACGCGACACCGAGGGTTGCGATCCCGTTGCTGGTCGCAGTACGGGCGCAACACTGAGAGTTGCGATCCCGTTGCTGGTCGCAGTACGGGCGCAACACTGAGAGTTGCGATCCCGTTACCGGTCACGAAGAAAGACAAAAAGGAAAAAAAAAAAAAAACGAAGAAATAAATACACAGAAAAAAAAAAAAAAAAAAACAGGAGAAAAGCTCCAGGACACTAGTCTAGGCAAAGAGTTTTTGAATGAAACATCAAAAGCCAAAAGCACAGGCAACAAAAGAAAATATAGACAAATGGGATATCAAACTAAAAAGCTTCTGCACAGCAAAGGAAAGAACATAGCAGAGAACATAACAGGAGAATATACTTGCAAATTATACATCTGATAAAGGGTTAATATCCACGATATATAAGAAACTCAAACAACTCAACAGCATAAAAACAAATAACCCAATTAAAAATGGGCAAAAACCAAAATAGAGATTTCTCAAAATAAAACAAATGGCCAACAGATATATGAAACAGTGTTTAACATCACTAATCATCAAGAAAATGCAAATCAAAACTACAATGAAATATTACCTTACTCCAGTTAGAATCACTACTATCAAAAAATGAAAGGATAACAAGTGTTGGCAAAGATGTGAAGAAAACTTAACCCTCACACTGCTGCTAAAAATGTAAATTAGCACAGCCATTATGGACAACAGTACAGAGGTCCCTCCAAAAATTAAAAATAGTACTATCACATGATCCAGCTATCCCACTAATGAATGTATATCCATAGGAAGTGAAATCAGTATGCCAAAGAGACATCTGCACTGTTTAATGCAACACTATTCATAATAGCCATGTTATGAATCAACTTAAGTGCCCATCAACAGATGAATGAATAAAGAAAATGTTTTATATATACACAATGGAATACTATTCAGCCACAGAAAAAGAATAAAATCTTGTCATGTGTGGCAGCATGGATGAGCCTGGAGAACATTATGTACAGTGAAATAAGTCAGGCACAAAAAATACAAATATAGCATGATGTCACTCATACGTGGAATCTAAAAAATTGTTCTCATAGAAGTAGATAATAGAATGATGGTTACCAGAGAGGATGAAGGCAGGGAGGAGAGAAGAAATTCTGAGAGATTGGTCAACTGGTCCAAAACCAGCTAGATAGGAAGAATAAGTTCTGGTATTCTATTGCATAGTATGACCACTAGTGTTAACATATTGTATTGTATATTTCAAAATAGCTAGAAAAGAGGTTTTTGAACGTTCTTATCACAAAGAAATGATTAATGTTTAAGATATAGATATGCTAACTGACTTGATTAGCACAATATGTAATGTATAGATGTATAAAAATATATTGTACCCCATAAATATGTATAGTTATTATATTCCAATCATAAATTTTTTTAAAAAGTAAAATAAATAACCTCAAGGGAAGCTTGAACTAAACTTGAGGAGGTGGGGTTCTATATAAAAAGCAGTAATTAGCAAGTAATAAGAGTGAGCAAATGGAAAAAGGAAATTAATGGAATTATTATCAGATGAATTTCCTTTAGATTTTTATTAACTCCTAGTTGCTCTATGTTACTGAGAGTGATGCAAAATTGAAGTCTACATTAAAAGTGTTAATAATGTGTCATTTTAATGAAAAGTTTCAATTTCCCAAAACTTTGTATTAGTATTTGGATTTAATGCTTAAAGTAACAGTAAAATTTAGTCTATTACTCATATTATCTCCAGATAAGAAACTCTGATATCTTAAGAGAAGTATATGAGATTATTCAAATTATTTTTAAAAATTAATCTTGCTGTCTGCATATAAATAAAATTGCTTTCGCTTACCCATTTATGACATTATTTTAAAATGGCTAATTAGGTTTTCACCAATCTATGTTTAGGATGATCTGGTTTAAGACACAGGGTGGTTGGATACGAGGAAATCACTGAGACAGAGCAGGGAACTTTTTTGTGCCCACCAAAGGAATTTGCAGCAGTTTTGTGCCCACCAAAGGAATTTGCAGCAGTCCTAATGAGTCTCTGCAGCAACCCTGGGCCTTACGAACATCTCAAAGGAATAAACCGACATTAATCTAGGTGGCCATGAGTGAGCTACAAAGAAAAGATTGCTGATTGGAGTTGTGTCATCATATGCCATGAGTAAAGAAAACAACAGTTGGTCTCAATAAAAATGCCAAATGGATTGTCACAATTTCAGACCCTCTAAATGACATTTAAAAGTTATCAGTAATCTTTAAAATTCTTATATTTAGTAGAACAAATAATAATGAAATCTTCTAAGAGAAATTATGCCCCTCATATTTATGATTCACCTTCAGGGGTTTGTGATGGGACATGAGGTTAGAAAGCAACACTGGTGAGTAACCTTTTCAAACATTTCCCATCTGCCTGGGTTATGTAGACACATTTCCTGAATAGATCAGTCTGCCGTGCAAAACATGTACTTAGACATATTCTGGTGATGTAGTTTTTGCAGTTCCCTTCTAAAGTCCATATAACCATTTAAATATAAGCAAAGGGTTTGAATTTTATGAGTTTAATAAACACCTATACAGCAAAACTACTTCAAAGGTAAGTTTACCTGTGAATGCAAATGAATGAGAGCCCAGTAAAATATGTACTCCAATATTTGCACCATTATGTCTCACAAATGTCTCTGGAGAGAGCACTGGAACATGTTTTGTACCACTTCTCATTTTTCTACTATCACGTTTGCTTATTTACCAACTTCTCAGGTTCCAGGAAACATAAACTAACAAACAGAATTGCTTGAACAACATCCTCATGGCCCATTAGCGAAGATTACATTTAATAAACTACTTCATATTTCTGACCAACTTTCCCTGCATGTGTTGACATGAGTCAGAAATGAACGACAGCAGACAATTTTGCTCTTTTATCCTTCAGAGGAATATTGACCTGATTTACAAGCTTGTGGTAGGTAAAGATTCGGCTGATAATCAAGTATAAAAATTTTTTACAGGAATCAACCAAGTCTAATGGCAAATTTTAAGCCTTCATCTCTTCCCTATGCCTGGATTATAGTCAGTGTTGACCCAGACCTAGCCATAAAATTGGATCATCTAATACTAGACCCACCCTATAATACTCCTCAATATTTACATGCAATCATTTCTTCAGAAGTAAAGATCTTATAAGAATGATTTGCTTCAAAGAAAATAACTCCTCTGGGGTCGGCCCGGTGGCGCACTGGATAGTGCGCCGCTTGGGAAGCGCGGCAGCGCTCCCGCCCAAGGGTTCGGATCCCACATACAGACCGGTTCCCGCTCACTGGCTGAGCGAGGCGCGGGAGCAACACCGAGGGTTGCAATCCCGTTGCCGGTCCCCGGTCCGGTACGGGGGCAACACTGAGGGTTGCGATCCGTTGCCGGACACGGAAAAAGACAAAAGACAAAAAAAAAAAAAAAGAAAAAAAAAAGAAAATAACTCCTCTAACTATAACATTTTTAAATATATCACAATTACTAATTAATGATTGTTAAAAAAAAATTAAAAGTCAGAAGAACAAAGATATCAAAGAACTGTATGTGTTATTCTCTCGGCCCATATTTTAGGATCTTAATAGAACACTGATCTGACACTTAAAATACATCTGTGGTGGGCAGCATTTTAAGGTAATCTTCAATGACCCACAACTTTGTACGAGAGTTTAACTATATTTTTCCACAAACTTTCAAAGTACCCTTGTATAAACCCCTTTCCTTGAGTGCAGGTGAGACCTGTAAATATGATGATGTATCACTCCTGTGTTTATGTTACATTGTATGGCAAAAATGAAGGGATTTTTCAAATGTAATTAAACTCTCCAGTTAGTTGAATTTAGTTCATCAAAAGGGAGACTATTCTGTGCAGGCCTGACCTAATTAGGCCCTTTGAAAGAGGGCTATGACCTTTCCTGAGCTCAGAGATCAGAAGCTACAGAGATTCTCTCTTTTCCTGTTGCTGGCTTTGAAGAAGTAAATCACCATGAGTTCAGCAGCTGCAAGGAAATGAATTTGGCCAACAACCACAAGACATTGGAAGGGGACCCCCAAGCCTTAAATAAAACCACAGCCCAAGCAGACAGCTTGATTACTGAAGTGGGAGACTCTGAGCAGAGGCCCAGATAACAAATGCCTGGGCTCTAACTCATGGAAACTGAGATAATAAATATATTTTTCATGAAACCACTGTTTGTCATGATTTGTTATGTAGCAATAGAAAATGAGCACAGTATCAAGAGACATTTTTTTTTAAAGCAATCACCTAAATCCTGCAAACAAAACACAAATATTCTACACAATTTTTCTCTTTTTGAAAGTTCTTTTGAAATACCTTATGTCTTTGTTCCAAATCTCTCTGTTTTCTGAGGCCTAATGACACAAGAGTTAGAAGTAGCTTATCCCTCAGATTCTCAACAAACCATGCTCTCAGAGGTAAACGTCCAAATAAGGCATTTGATACACGTGAGGTTGCCTAGCAACCATCTCTCTCCACCACTCTGGAGCTTCTGAGAGCATCATTTCCAAGAGCAACTAACTCACAGATCAATAATTAAGACAGAAAATAAAAAGATAAAAGAAG
>NW_007737162.1:14795-21720 GCF_000696425.1 Galeopterus variegatus
TTCCAAGAGCAACTAACTCACAGATCAATAATTAAGACAGAAAATAAAAAGATAAAAGAAGAAAATAGTAGTGGAATACCCCACAGGATAAATAGCATCCAAATATTAAAAGGCAAAATTACTGCAAAAGGCCTCTCATTTATTTTTCTTTGCTAAGACATAGGCACTCAAAGACATTGAAAGAGAAGACTGTCATTTCCAACCTCACAAATATTGTTGATCTATCACCGAGGAATGTTGACCCAGAAGAAGTTATGTTTCGATACAGGACTGAAAAGAGCTTAAAAATCATCTATCCCTCTCCCATTTGAAATGTAGGAAAATAAGAAAAAATAATAAAGCAAAGGCAAGAAACAAATAAAATGGTTTAGAAGACAGAAACCCAGAGAGAGTAAATGACTTATCTATGATGCAACAGAATTTAGGAACATTGTTGTTACTGGAATTTACTACTCTAGATGAGGGCCTGTTTACACTCAAATAATATGCAACAGTTGAAGGAACACAGGAGGTGAAGGAAGAGAAACAGTGGGCTTCCCAGCCCTTCCACTTCCTGATTATGTCTTTTGAGATATGTTTCTTGCTGATTTTGAGGTTTAATTTACTCTTTAATAAAATGTGTATAAATCTTAAACAATTGTGGTTAGCATTAAGTAACTTGTGCAAATAAAATTATCTAACTCCTCCTGGCATGACACATGCTAAATACTTTTATTATTTTTGTGTTTCTTAACCTTGAGAAGTGAGACCTACTTTCACAGGTGTTGTCTTTTTGCAGCTGTTACAGTCCCATAAGCAGAGTGGATTCTAGGTAAGTACTCCTTAGGGCAATATAAATAGTCAATTGAACAGTGATCTCTTATTGGGTGCCCAGTTACCATTTGGGGACTTCCAGCTTAATCTATAAAAGAATTTAAGCACAACACAAGATGATGTATAATGAAATGTTAAATTGAATGAGGTTGCACATAATTTCTCTTGGAAATCAAATAACAAAAATATATTTTTAAACATAATATCATAGCCCTCATTTACTACTTGATTAAAATACACATCAGGTATATTTTAAAAATAGATTTTCTTAGGGCCGGCCTGTGGCTCACTTGGGAGAGTGTGCTGCTGTTAACACCAAGGCCACAGGTTCGGATCCCTATATAGGGATGGCCGGTTAGCTCACTTGGGAGAGCGTGGTGCTGACACCAAGTCAAGGGTTAAGACCCCTTACCGTCATCTTTTAAAGAAAAAAAAAAATAGATTTTCTTTAGTAATGACATATTGGAAAGAAATCTTTAGGGGCATAAATAGCAATATTATTTTAATTAGGAAACCTCATATAACATCTTACAAATTTACATTACCAAGTAAACCAAAAGAACTCATTTGAATACGGTATGTAAACATACTTTAAATCTTAGCTCATATTTACATACTGTTTGCAAAAGAAACAGTTCAGACAGATGAATAACCACAATCAGTTTAAAATGCAAACACTTACATTTCTTGCTCTTAATGAGATACAAAGTCCTTTTAAAATAAGTACACTTTGTTTGCCAGAGGACTAAAATTGAAACGAACAGAAATAGTATTAAGAATATCTTATTAAATGAATGACATTAAATGAACAACATTCACATAATATAAAATGGAAGCTTTTGATATAAGGGCATGGTGAAATTTAAAGTTAATTAATTAATTAATTTTTAGTCTGAATCATTATAGAAACTTCAATCTGTTATTGTCCTATCTGGAACCCTATTTTAATAATTTTCCCTTGTTCTCTCTTTCACTGGATCTTTCCCACCAATATTACAAATGCTTTATGTCTGCACCATATTAAACATACATACACACCTTTCTCTTGAACATACGTTCTCTGGCTACAGCTTTATCTCTTTCCTCCATTGGAGAGATACAAGAAGTTATCTACAGGAACTCATTTCCGTTTTCTAACCCCTTACTGGTACCTCAGCCTCTTTCAGTATGCTCTGTGTAAGTAAATTCAACACATTTTTCCAGGCTTCTTTCTTTACCTCATTATTATTAAAACATTCATTTTGAAACACTTTCTCATCTTGGACCCCTTAGCCCAATACACTACTGCATTTTCTCTGACTACTTTAGCTGCCATTTTCCTTTGCAACCTTATCTTTCTCTGCTGTGGTAAGATGTTACTCAAGGCTCATTCAAAGACTTTTTTAAAAATCTCTTCCTGGGTAATCTAATCCTGCTTCATGGCTGTGATTACCATGCATACACAGATCATATATACATTTGTATGTGGAGGCCTAAACTATGAGTTCTAGACCCAACTATCCAGCTTCCTACTTGATACCTCTACATGGGTGACACAAAGTACCCTAAGTAAACCATGTACTAAACAAACTCCAACCTGCCAAACCTGGCTCTCTCTCATTCCTTATTTCACTGAGTGGCACTATGCAAATCAGAAACTTAGCAGTTGGCTTTGAAACCTCCCATATCTAATCATCATCAAGTCTTATTGATTTCAACTCCCTATCTAAGCACACATCACTTATCGCCTGGAGCACTGTACTTTTAATAGCCTACAAATGTATGCACTGTAAACTATTCAGTTGATTTCTACCATGCTGCTATTCTTTCTTTATTCTTTCTTTAAATAAATTGAAAGGTCCATATTCAATAAACATGTTTAATTTTGTCTGAATGCATAAATATGATTTTATATGTTTATGCTTTGTACTGATTTGCTTATCTTCTCCTTTCTCCCTAATCTCATCTCCACAACTATCTCATGACTGCCTCTACCCTAGGGAACCCATGTATTTTTCATGCTCCATATACCTATGCATACACATATATGTAGGTTTAGACATTGTTTTACAAAAACGTTATATTTTTAATGTTTTTATTTGTGTCACTTTTTTCCTAAAGACAACATTATAAATATTCCTCCAAATGAATTTTTTACAGTTCTTTGTTTTCAGTAGTTACATAATATTGTATAGTTTAAATGCACCATGACTTATTTAATTCCTCCAATTATGGACAGATTTGTTTTTTTCCATTTATTTTTCCAACATAGTAATCTTATCATGTCTACACTTACCCCACACCACATGAAAAACTTTAAAGTTCTTAAGGCTTGTATTTTGGCCCTTATCTATTTCTAACTTTATTGAAGTTAGAAAATGAAAAACTTTAAAGTTCTTAAGGCTTGTATTTTGGCCCTTATCTATTTCTAACTTTATTGACTGCCATTCCCTCAATTCTCTGAATTGTAGCCACAGTTCTTATAGTTTCTTAAAAGTACCCCCTCCCACCCATTACAGGGTAATTGTACATGCTGTTTTAAATTCCTGAAATGCTTTAAGCATATGCACACACACACACACACACACACAAGTATATAGCACACATGCACACTCATATATGCACAAATATACAAACTTGTATATACCTACTCATATGAACACACATACTGAAACACACACACACATGTATACACACACATCTCTGTGTTCAGAATTAAGTTTAGTTATTTTTTCCCTTTTTCAACTTCTCTAAGGAGATATTCCCCAAACAAAATGTATGAACCTTTTGCCTTTATTTTTATTGTGGTCAGAGATTCCCAGAATCACCCTCAGGTTTAATTATTCAATTAAAAAACTCACAGAGCTCAGAATAGCTGTTATACTCATGGGTACTGTTTATCACAGTGAAAGTATACAGATTAAAATCAGCAACAGAAAAAAGTACATTGGGAAGAGTCCAGGAGTGGTCACTCACCAGAATCTAGTTGTCTTTTCTCAGTAGAGTCATATGAACAGTGCTTCATTCTCCTAGCAATGATGTGTTAAAACAAACCCAAAGTATTGCAAATAAAGCAAAGTCACCTGAGCCTTGGTGTCAGTGTTTTTACTGGAGGTCAGTCACATAGGCATGGCTGCCAGCCTTCGTGGCTGACCTTAGTTACTCAGTCTCCAGCTTCTCCAGAGGTCAAGCTGCTATTGTCTGTCCCAAGGGCCCCAACATAAACTATATCGTTAGTGTAAGCTGTGGCAGAGCTCAGGGCCTCAGGTGAAGAAAGACACTCTTAGTAGACAGGCTATTCCAGAGGCCTAGAGGTTATTTCACAGGAGTTGGGCAAGGGCCAAACCTTTTTTGGAATGTACAAGGTTTGGAAAAGCCAGACCTAATGAGTTAATGATTTATTATATAGTTATATTTTCCATTAATTTGTGTGATTAGCAATGTCAGTCTTCTCAACTAGACCATAATTTCTACTAATGTTTAAATATTGTTGGTTTTTCTTTTTCTGATTTTTAGTATTATGTTTCTCAGATCACCATCAAGTCTCCAGCATAGCATATGGAATTAGTAACAGTTAATACATTTCCTAAGTGAATGAATTAATTTATAGTAAATATATTTTTAAAATTCTAAATTCTAAATTTGCATTAAAATAGAACTTATAAAGTAATATTTGAATTAAAGGTGTGTACAGAAATAGATAAAAAATAAATAGTCCTTAAGATTCTGTACATTTGATACAGCTAAATATAAATATGATTATGAACTATTAATGGCAAATAAAAATTTTTCAAAAACATATTTATATTTAGGAGAACCATATGGGGTCTTGAGAGAAAGCAAAGCTATTTTCCAGAAGTTAGATATAAAAAAAAAATGTTTAATCTTGAGCTTCATCTGGAGTAACGATTTTCTAGAAACTTTCTTCCCGTCAGGCATATTTGGGATTACCTTATACCTCGGGAATAATAATAACTATAATTGCAAACACTTAATGAGTCTCCCTATATCCAGGCATTGTGTTAAGACTGTTACTAACATGGTTATTTAATCCTCATGACTGATTTATGAGTTAGACAATATTACTATTTTCATTATAGTGATGACCAGACTGAGGCACAGAAGTAAATTGGCCAATGTCATATAGCTTAGCCAGTGGCACTGACAGGATTTTCAACCTACCAATTAAAGAATTCAAACAATGATCAATAACAGTAAAAATAGTATTTTAAAAAACATTCAAGGTAATTTCTAAACTGCTTGTTTGCTACCTCTAATCTCATTGCAAAACCTTGTGTTTACATAAATCATATCATATGCAGTTAAACAAAAGCTATCTCAATTATGTAGTGCAGACCAATACACCACCTGTAAATGTAGTGGCTTAAAACAATCACAGTTTTCTATTTTTCAGGGTTTGGTGGGTTTGGTGAGTTTCCCCAAGAGGTTTTTTTTTTTTTTTTTTTCACATGTTGTTGGCTGACGTTACTCACTCACAAGCCCTTAGCTGATGGCTGGAATGACCTGGAACTTCTACGAAGGTTTTACTAGTGGGGCTCATCCTAGTGGCCTCTCCCCATCACTGGCTTGGCTTCTGCACACTGCAGAGGTGGTTTCAGCAGTTCATCTTCTTACATGGTGGCCAGCTTTAAGAGGAAGGAAGTGAAATCTGCTATTCCTCTCAGGTCAGGAGCCCCAGGTTGTCACTCCCACCATATTCTATTAGTCAGAGCAAGTCACAAAGCCAGTACAGATGTGAGAAAAAGGAAAACGGATTCCACTTGTAGATCAGAGGAGTAGCATGCACATATGGGGACGAAAAGCATGGTTGGTGTGTTAGTCCATTTCTGTTGCTTACAACAGAATACCTGGAACTGGGTAATTTATAAAGGAAAATGAAATTAATTGCTTACAGTTTCTGAGACTGGGAAGTTTAAAGTCCATCTGGTGGTGACAGTGACCCAGGGGTCTCACACTGCAAGATGGTGGAAGCAGAGAGAGCAGAGAGAGAGTTCCTCATACTCTCTCCTTTTAAAGTCCTCAGAACCACGTACCTGACCACAATTATTAATCCATTCACTATAGCATGGTGTTGATTAAAATGATCAGAGACGTGAAGGAAGACACAGCAGATGAGATGCAGGTGAAGAGCAGGGGCCTACTGCTCTCTCAGGCAAGTAGCACTGACCCAGCTGATGTTGCAGCTTTTATTACATTTCGCGAGCTTGTGCATGCGAGAATAAGCATTAATGCACAAATTCTGTTACACTTTTCCCAAGAGCAGAAGGCCATTACCTCCCTTCTTCAAGCACTTGGTTATCTATAATGCATCTCTTGGGAACATCCCAAGAAAGTGTTCTCACAACTTCAAGCATTCTCAAGGATTGTTTGCAATCCTTGACATTTCTTGGTTAACTCATTTGCGAGTTCACCAAGTGAACATGTCCTTGGGTGCTGACCACAGAAGTCCATTAACCATTTCCTTAATTGTTGGATGGAAGCTACCTTCCTGGCACAGATGGTTGCTACACCTAATGGCAACTGCTTGTTCCCTTCTTTGTTTTTCACACATGTTCAGGACGGCACCTGGAGTATGTAAAGGGGGAGAGACTATGGTGTCGGGTAAACCTTCACCCCATTTACGGGGCTTAACATCATTGGTGCAGAGAGCTTTCCAGGGTCATGGATACTTCATGATCTTTACTATAAGCATAGGCAGGAGCCATGCATGCATGCATGACCTATAGGGTGATTGGCTTGTTAGGTGGAGACCCCCACCAGAATCCCCTGCCCATTTAGCCCATTTTTGCATAAATATGTAGGCTTTGAGTTGAATAAATGGAACTGCTTGACAGAAACCCCACCGCGTCTGAGTGTTCCTTTGCGAGCCTTTGTGAGCCGGGTTGGGGCTGGTGGCTGCACTTACCTATCTCCTGGGCTCTCCCTCCCACTCCCTCTCACACAGGGAGAAAGAGGTAGGGAGTAATCTTCGGCCTTGTTCCCTTGAGCTGAGCACGGTTTAGCTGGTAGTCGGGGCACCAGCACGGGTACCAACATCCCCCCCCAACACTTCATCTCCCCCTTTTTGTTTTTGCCATTTGCAGTTTAACGTTTTAGCAAAGACTCAGCTACA
>NW_007737162.1:22453-22925 GCF_000696425.1 Galeopterus variegatus
TGCAAATCCTCCACCGTGCCATACAATAGACTCATTTCCTGTAGTACTTATAGTATGATTACGTTTATTTCACTTTAGATCTGAAGTGTGGCCTTTGGTCCAAGCAGAGCCAATAGGACTCCAATCAATGACATTTCCGTAGGAAGTATTAACCAGTACTTGGGCCATTTCTCCCCTACAAGTAGTCCAGCAAGCCCATTGGGGCAAGTGATTCAGAATAGGTGTTTGAAAGGGATGAATATGGGGTACAGAAGTGTTTGGATCAAATGAAGAATTGTGGAAACTATAGGCACTTAACAAAAACAGTTGTCATAACAGTTCCTTATTTGTAGTATTTCTTGTAACAGTTAACCATGTCTGGAGTGCAATTTTAAGACAATGATCACCATGTCCAATACAAATTGGAGGTCTCCCTGATCCCACTGTATAATTTGTAACATTAGTCCCTTCCTCTTCAGGCTTTAAAGGTCCT
>NW_007737162.1:23369-24187 GCF_000696425.1 Galeopterus variegatus
TACCCCCATGACCATGTTGTTCAGTGATCTTATTTGCTTCTTGAGTCAATTTCTTTATCTGATCCCAAGTTGGTATAGTCGCCATTTGAGTGTTTGGTAGTGGATAATGAAACATTTTTTGGCTATTTGGGTCAATCTGAAGATCTGCTAAGCCTTTCCAAATCTCTCCCATTTCCTTCTTTCTCTTTTGAGCCATTTCTCAGCTTAATCCTCTTATCCAGTATCCGAAAGGATTCACTATCTGTGGAGATATAAGCATAACCTCTGCCCCAATGGTTAACTACCACTGGAAGCCAACGGGATTTTAGTGTATCATAATAATATATAGGTTGTTGTAGTGGTTCACTAGATACATGTGTCCATTGTCCTTCAGCTGGTGTTGAATTTTCTGCATTTCTACTCAAAAAATTATGAGTAAATAGAGCCTGGGCTATTTGTCATCTTGGAGATTCCATAGAGTCTCCCCCTTTTTGTTTATGTAATAAAGATTTAAGTGTTCTATTATGCTGTTCAACAATGGCTTGACCTGTATTATTATAAGGGATACCAGTAAAATCTTTGATATTATAGGCCTGGAAAAAATAACTGAAATTTCTTAAGATAAATATGAAGGGGCATTGTCTGTTTTTAACCATATCAGAATTTCCATGACAGTAGAGGCTTCTAAGAGATGTGAAATAACTGTATCAGCACTCTCAGATGTCAACGGTGTTGCCCACCTAAAACCTGAAAAAGCATCCACAGAAACATGAACATATTTCAATTTACCAAATTCAGGAACAATGGTAACACCCATTTGCCATAACTGTAAAGGAGCA
>NW_007737162.1:24590-30750 GCF_000696425.1 Galeopterus variegatus
GTTGGCCCCAGCCGATAAAGGAACTGCATCTAATTTTTGACATATGGGGCATTGTTGTACTGTTGCACGGGCTTGAGTCCATGAAATATGATGATCATGATGCTAAGAGCAAACATTACAATGAAAACAGGAATGAGCCTCAGTGGCCTGCAAAACAGAACCTACAAGAGTATTGATTAATGCATTACCTTTACTCAACAGTCCAGGCAAATTGGTATGAGTGTGAATGTGCATAACAAAAAGAAGTGAAAAACGGGAGAGAATAACTTGCTGTAGTAAGTGAAATAAAGCATGTAATTCATTAGAATCAGAAGGAACAGTAACAGTTGTTTCTATAGTTTGTACCACTTGGACAGCATATTGGGAATCTGAAAGAATATTCAAAGGAATGTCTCCTACATCGATTAAAAGTAAATATATAGCGTATAATTCAGCTTTCTGAACCAAAGTATAAGGACTTTGAAGGACTTTATGGTTTACTATGTCCATATATCCTGCCAGGCCAAAATTGTTAGCATCTGTGAAATAAGTTTTTGCATTAGATATAGGAGAAAATGTAACACAATGAGGAAGGATCCAAGATGTTCTCTGTAGAAATTGAAGCATCTTATGAGAAGGATAATGAGATGTAAAACTTCCTAAAAATTCACTAACAGCCAATTGCCGCCATACATTCAAAGCATATAAAGATTGTATCTCTTTGTGAGACAAAGGCAGTACAATAATACAAGGATCTTGACCAGTCAACTGATGAAAACAGAGCCGTCCTTTAGTTATCAAAACAGAAATTTTATCTATATATGTTTCCAATGATTTAGTAGTTTTATGCGGAAGAAAAAGCCATTCAATAATATTATTTTGTAGTAACACACCAGTGGGTGAATGAGGTGTATGAAAAATCACAAGTTATAAATTTATATAGTCAGTAATTCTTTGCAATTGAGCTTGTTGGATAATACTTTCCAATTGTTGTAACTCAGATTCGGCTTCTTGGTATAACACTCAAGGGCTATTTAAGGTTGGATCACCCTTTAGTGTTGAAAATAAATGATGCAAGGCATATGTTGGGATATTCAATGAAGGGTGAAGCCAATTTATATCTGCCAATAACTTCTGAAAATCATTTAAAGTTCACAATGAATCCCTTGCCAATAACTAATGAAAATCATTTAAAGTTCACAATGAATCCCTTCGAATTTGTACCTTTTGGGGAATAATGATCTGTTTAGTAATCTTTTGTCTTAAATAAGAAAAAGGAGGCTGTGATTGAATTTTATCTTCAGCAAATAAAAGACCAAAATTCTGAAGTGTGGCACGAATAATCTGTAACAATTCTGGGCAAGAAAAAGTTGGAGGCACAGCAATTAAAATATCATCCATATAATGAATAAATTTCAAATCTGGAAATTGAACCTGTAAAATCTCCGAGCTTGCTCCTTACTAATTGCTCTTTTGACAGCAACATGAAGCTGAGCCAAAAAATCAGCATAGGGTTCATTAGGACCTTACGTTATCTTAACAAAAGTTTGGGGGGTTTGTCCTGAGTCTTGAATCCGCTGCCAAGCTGTAAGGCAAATTGCCTTTAATTGGGCAAGGGCAGCAGGGTTCATTTGACATTGCTGTTGAAGATCCCTCCAGGCACCAGTACCTGTAAGTTGTTCCACATCAGGCCCTCCATTATGCTGATAAGCTTTTAGGCGAGACACCCTTTCTGCTTCAACTCGCCACCATGATTCAAACTGTATGTATTGAGGAGATTTCAAAGTCATATGAGCAAGCATTTCCCAGTCTTTTGGGATAAGTAAATTGTCCTCAGCAAAAGACATTAAGACTCCAGTAACATAAGGGGAGGCAATACCATAAGTATTAACAGCCTGCTTAAGTATCTTTAAATATTGAAAACTGACAGGATCATATTGCACCTGAAAAAATCCATTAGGAAATTCTTCCTAGGAGGCATTTCCTGTCTTAAAATGGGAAAATTAAAAAATCCATTAGGAGGCATGTCAGGAAGAGTTTTTTGGGGAGCCCCTGAATCAGCATCTAACATAATCTTTGCCATTTGAGGCAAATTTGGAAATTTAAAAATACGATGTGGAATGCCAGGGGCGGAAGCAGACGGAGGGATTGATTTCTGCTGTACAACAGGGAAAGCTTGTGCATCCTGTAAGCAAGCCTCCAGTTTTTTAATAAGATCGTCCAAAACATCCAATTTTGGATCATCAGGGGTCTTAGGTAATCGTGGATATGATTTAGATTGAATAAGACATTTTTCTTCTAATTCAGGTTTTGGAATCTCAGTCTCATCATCAGAAAAATGAGAATGATCATCAGACTCTGAATTGGGCATGGGAGGAGCAGAAGGCTCAGGAGGAGTATCATATGTATGTGAAGAAAAAATTTTCTTTTGTGGCTTTACTGAATCAGATTGAGAATGCTGACTGCTATCATCTGAATCAGATTGAAAATGTTGTAAGGCTAAAACCACCATGTTAAAAGCTGCCCATTCCTCTGCCGATATAACTTCTCCAGCCTGATGAGCTCTCCCTAAAGTTTTACCATCCTCCCTCCAAATTTTTAAATCAAATTGGTTTTTATTGTCTGGAGTAAACCAATAGCAATGTTTCTGTATCTTTTTTAATAATGAAAGCAAAACCTTCTCTTTAATTTTTAATCCTGAAGCAGTCAACAATGATTTCAATACTGTCATATAATCACTTAACACTGATGGGGAATTCCCCCTTATGCCCTGACTCTAAATTTCCCGAAGAGATGGTGTAACTCTTCGCTGTCAGTAAAAACCTCCTTGGTCCCGTCCGTACCCGTGTCTTACCTTTCATGCCTCTCGTTTGAGCACCAGATGTTGATTAAAATGATTGGAGACATGAAGGAAGACACAGCAGATGAGATGCAGGTGAAGAGCGGGGGGCTACTGCTCTCTCAGGCAAGTAGCACCGACCCAGCTGATGTTACAGCTTTTATTACATTTTGCGAGCTTGTGCACGCGAGATAAGCATTAATGCATAAATTCTGTTATACTTTTCTCAAGAGCAGAAGGCCGTTACCTCCCTTCTTCAAGCACTTGGTTATCTATAATGTGCCTCCTGGGAACATCCCTAGAAAGTGTTCTCACAACTTCAAGCATTCTCAAGGATTGTTTGCAATCCTTGACATTTCTTGGTTAACTCATTTGCGAGTTCACCAAGTGAACACATCCTTGGGTGCTGACCACAGAAGTCCATTAACCATTTCCTTCAGCATGGTATTACAATATAATCACCTCCTCAAGGCCCCGCCTTTCAATTACCATAATAGGATTTCCCACCTTCATCAGTAATAGAGGGAATTAAGTTTCTAATATATGAAATTTGGGGGACACAATTTAATCAGTCCATTTTTGTTGGTAAGTATTTTCTGAGACTTTTTACTATGTACACTAACTAGTCTATATTTTATTTTTCCCATCTCTCTTTATCTGACTACTGGCTTTAAAGAAATGTTCAAAACAATTAAATGTAAAAAATGAACACAAAATAAAAGAGAAATAAAGTAATAAAGAAGTCTAAAAAACTTAAACACTAATGTTTTTAAGGAGGAATTTGAATGGGTTTCACAAAAACCATTTTTTTAAGTTCATGTGGGGACAAGGGAATATTCTAGCTTGAGGAACTTGGGCAAAAGCCCATAGAAAACAAATAAAAATAGAATTTTGGAAAACTGCTTACAAGTCAATAAAATTAAAAAAAAAAAAAAAAAACAAGAGCAAGGGAGGGTGTATTTAGAATAAGAATGGAAGAATGGGAAGATATGAAAGAGATAAAATGTGGAGGGCTTTGAATGACAGAGTGAGGATTTAAAGTTGACATTTTTGCCAGGAGCTATCCCTGGGCTTACTTTTTTCAACACAATGGAAGAGTGTAACTGAGGAAGAATTGGGAAGAAGTTACTTTTGGCTCATCAGAGATATCCAGTTCCTGACAAATGTTTGATCTTTTTTTGAAATATATTTCAATGGCCTTGAAATGTAATGACAAGATTTGGGGACAAGTCTGTTTATAATACTGCCAAACTTAAATTCCTCCAGTGCCTTAGAAAAGGGTTATACACAGAGAAGGAGTTTAAGCATTCTTCAGAGAATGAAAATGTACAATCTAATTTTGAAAAGAATCCTACAGTCAGTTTTATAAAATGAAAATCTAAACAAAATTAGGTGGGGGTGCAAATTTCTAACGAATGTTGTTAGTCAAATTGTTAATATGAACAATTAATGGCCCATTTCTTTGCTGAAATGACTGCAGACTACATCACTTTACTCTCACTCCACGCAGTCATGCACTCTCCATTACAGCTTGAATAATAGCAGCTGTGCACACAGCCCCAAACACAGAAGTCTTCATAGAAAATGATCGAATAAATGATTTGACCCAATTCTGTATTTTCTTTGATTGAAGTATGAAGTCAGTGATCTGAAACAACTGAAAACAAAAACCCTGAAGCTTCTGAAATATAGCTTAAATTGTCTATGGTTTATTAATATAACAGATGCATAACTGAATTGGGCGCTATTATAAATTATATTTATAAATGTAAATGAAAACCCACTGAGGAGGGTTCTATTATTATCCCACTACAGAAGTGAGGAAACTTGGAAAGAGAAAGTTTGAGAAATTTGTGAAAAGCCATTGTCTGGCTAGGCTAAGGTCTCGAATCCTCACAGTGCCAATTGTCTAGCTCTTAATCCTGTTTGTGATGCCAATTGTAAATCTACTCAACCACAACTACACCAGTTGTGGTGCTCTTTTACCTGCCAGTAATCCTGCACTGACTGGGCTGATTGTCGAGCTTGGGCTGGGTCTGGAGCCCACAGACCCCTCAAGCCCATTCACGGACTGGGCCACAAACCCTTCACATGTCAGGCTGGGTCCCCAGACCCCTTCTTGCAGGTCTATGAGCTAGGTAACCAGCCAAAAGGTCCTTGGAGCCATAGGCTGGAAACCATGCCGCACAGGGTGGATGCCCAAGGCCAATGCCCACCTGCCTGCTTCACCAAACTCCTTTCTCTCTTTCTTTCTCTTTCTGAAGAACACAAAAATAGCAACACAACCAAAGAGATGCATTGGCAAGCATGCGCACTAACTCCACACACACACACACACACACACACACACACACAATTTGCTTACAATGGATGTACTGAACCACACCCAACTGGACAGAGGCAAGAGTACTAACCAAACTATTCTGTTTTTCCAACAATCCACCCCTTCAGAGTCCTCACAATCTATGCACATTTGTTCTCTTAGCAAGGATAAATGACCCTTATATTTACATGCTACACATTCCATCCCAGTCCCAAAAGTCTTTAGCTTGTTGCAGCACCAACTCAAAAGTCCAAAGTCCAAAGTCTCATCTGAGACCAAAGGCAAAACTTCTTTCAGCCATGAACCTGTAAAGAGTCAGAAACAAGTTTATCTACTTCCAAGATACAGTGGGACAGACATTGGGTACATATTCCCATTCCAGAAGGGAGGAATAGAAAGGAAAAACAGTCCCCAAACAAATGCAAGACCCATCCAGGGCAAACATTAAGCACACTGGGGCACCTGGATCCCTAAATCACTGGGCAAAGCTGTCCAGGCTGGCACTGCACGTTGCACACAGCCCTACGGTTCTGGGCTCCTGGTGGCAGTCCCACCATTCTGGCTCCACTAGACTTTTCCTCAGTGGGGGTTCTCTGTGGGGGCTCCAGCCCCACTTTTCTGCTCCACATTGCTCCATAGATGACCTCCACAGCAGCTCCACCCCTGCAGTAGGTCTCCACCTGAGTCCCCCAATGTTTTCATAAATCTTCCAAAATCTCCACTGCTTTCATGTGCTGCTGGCCTGCAAACATAACACAACATGAATGCCACCAAAGTTTTTGGCTTTTTTTCTTCAGAGGTGCTGAGGTAGAATTGCACCAGCCAGAGTAGCTGGGATGCAGGGAGCAGTTTGCCAAGGGCAATGACACCTCAGGTCTGCCCTCCAGGACAACTCAGTTTTCCTAGGATGGGAGGTGTGCTCTCCCAAACTTCTCAAATGCCCTCAGGTATAGGTGGGACACCCGTCCAGACTTCTCCAATGCATTTAGGGCTTTTGTCCCCATTGTCTTGGCTCTTAG
>NW_007737162.1:31185-41921 GCF_000696425.1 Galeopterus variegatus
CAACATGAATGCCACCAAAGTTTTTGGCTTTTTTTCTTCAGAGGTGCTGAGGTAGAATTGCTCCAGCCAGAGTAGCTGGGATGCAGGGAGCAGTTTGCCAAGGGCAATGACACCTCAGGTCTGCCTGGTCTGCACTCCAGGACAACTCAATCCTCCTAGGATGGGAGGGGTGCTCTCCCAAACTTCTCAAATGCCCTTAGGGCCTGTGATGGGTGGGACACCCGTCCAGACTTCTCCAATGCATTTAGGGCTTTTGTCCCCATTGTCTTGGCTCTTAGTGTCTTCTTGCTGCCTCACCTCCAAGATAAAGTCCTTAGCAAACAGTTTATCTGCTTCACCCTTGCATTTTTTTTCCTCCTGCTCTCCCCTGCTTTTTAACCACATGGCCAGACTGCAAATTTTCCAAGTCTTTATGCTCTGCTTTTACAATCTGGCTTTTGAATTACTTCAATCAGCTCGGCTTATATCAGCTACTCACTCAGTCTCAAGCAAGTTTGCAGCATTTGCCCACACAGTTCAAATAGCTGCATTCACTTAGTCCATCAAAGAATGGCCACCCTGCCTCTGTGCATGTCCACGGCCATTCTGCAGCCGCTGCCTCAGAGACAGGCACATAGTAATGGAGACTAACTTTTCCAACTTTTCACCAGGTGAAAACTTACTTGAAATTCTGCAGTGGCACCCATCCTCGGGTCATCTGCCCATCTGCATGTGGCACTCNGCAGCCGCCATGCAGTCAGAGGCTCTCCCTGTTTCTGCTGCTTTGCTGTCTCAATTTCTCAAGCACACCAGCTTGTGCCTGGAGATGCACAGTCTCCCCAACTCACCACTGGGTTGGTCTTCCCTGGTATGAGAGGCAGGAGTGGCCAGTCACTGCACATCATCCTCCATGACATTTATCCATGCTTCCAATGACTCTGCTTTCTGCCACAAATCTCGATCAGTTTGCAGTGTAGTGAGCAATAGCCAGGCTCCAGTCAGCAGAAATGTGGCCACTGGGCACCCCATGCTCAAGGATAGACATATTTCCTCCCCCTCCCAAGGGGTTTTCTGCCATAGTGTTTGGTATATGCCACCTTGCAGTACACTGTGCAGCAACCAGATCCTGGTCAACAGGAAAGCAGCCATAGGGAAGAGCATATTCAAAAGTAGCCATATTTCCTCCTTCTTCTAAGGGCTTTCGACTCCTATACCTGCTTGGAATCCTGTCACAGATTATGCCAATTGTGGCGGTCTGCTAATGTCTGGAATCCTTCTGTCAGTGCCAATTGTAGCACTCTTAGTCCTGTTTGTGATGCCAATTGTAAAGCTACTTGACCATGACCACACCAGTTGTGGTGTAATCCTGCCAACTATGCTAGTTGTGGTGCTCAGGATAGGTAACCATGCTAGTTGTCAAGCTCTTTTACCTGCTGGTAATCCTGCCAACTGGGCCAATTGTTGAGCTAGGCCTGGGTCTGGAGCTCCCAGACCCCTCAAACCCATTCACAGACTGGGTCACAAACCCTTCGTATGTCAGGCTGGGTCATCAGATCCCTTCACGCAGGTTTATGAACTAGGTAACTGGCCAAAAGGTCCTTGCAGCCATAGATTGGAAAACATGGCTGTGCCAGGTGTATGCCTGAGGCAGATGCCTGCCTGCCTACTTCACTAAAACTCTCTCTACTCATCCTCTTCCTCTGTCTCTCTGCAGAACACAAGAATAGCAACAAAACTAAACAAGATACATTGGTGCGCACATGCGCACTAACTCCACAAGTGCACGCGTGCACACACACACACACACACAATTTGCTAAACCACACCCAACAAGACCCAAGGCAAGGACCCTGACCAAACTATTCTGTTTTCCCGACAATTATATTCTAAAATAATGAAGAAAACTTCTTAAAGGAGAAGAAAGAAACACATTTATTTTTCAGATCAAAGGGACCAACAAAGGCTGAACAGATGAGTAAAAAACTCTCAACAACCAAGTACAGCCACATAACATTTCAGAATGTCAAAGACAAAGAGAAAATGCTTTTTCAGAGACCAAACCTAAAAGGTTTTAGAGAGATTCAAAAGAATAAGAACTCAATTGATCAGATTTCTCACCAGCAATACTACATGCCAGACAATGAGGGAGCAATGCCTTGCAGATTTTGTTGGATGATGACTGGATCTCAAACTTGGTACTCATATATTAGCAGCCCATATTCATTCTATGCTCATAATGTGCCAAACCCTGTTCTCAGAGTTCTGCACGTACAATTAAATTCTCATCTCTTAGGTGAGGAATTGTATGCANGCAGCCGCCATGCAGTCAGAGGCTCTCCCTGTTTCTGCTGCTTTGCTGTCTCAATTTCTCAGGCACACCAGCTTGTGCCTGGAGATGCACAGTCTCCCCAACTCACCACTGGGTTGGTCTTCCCTGGTGTGAGAGGCAGGAGTGGCCAGTCACTGCACGTCAGCCTCCATGACATTTATCCATGCTTCCAATGACTCTGCTTTCTGCCACAAATCTCGATCAGTTTGCAGTGTAGTGAGCAATAGCCAGGCTCCAGTCAGCAGAAATGTGGCCACTGGGCACCACATGCTCAAGGATAGACATATTTCCTCCCCCTCCCAAGGGGTTTTCTGCCATAGTGTTTGGTATATGCCGCCTTGCAGTACACTGTGCAGCAACCAGATCCTGGTCAACAGGAAAGCAGCCATAGGGAAGAGCATATTCAAAAGTAGCCACATTTCCTCCTTCTTCCAAGGGCTTTCGACTCCTGTACCTGCTTGGAATCCTGTCACAGATTATGCCAATTGTGGCGGTCTGCTAATGTCTGGAATCCTGCTGTCAGCGCCAATTGTAGCACTCTTAATCCTGTTTGTGATGCCAATTGTAAAGCTACTTGACCATGACCACACCAGTTGTGGTGTAATCCTGCCAACTATGCTAGTTGTGGTGCTCAGGTTAGGTAACCATGCTAGTTGTCAGGCTCTTTTACCTGCTGGTAATCCTGCCAACTGGGCCAATTGTTGAGCTAGGGCTGGGTCTGGAGCTCCCAGACCCCTCAAACCCATTCACAGACTGGGTCACAAACCCTTCGTATGTCAGGTTGGGTCATCAGATCCCTTCACGCAGGTTTATGAACTAGGTAACTGGCCAAAAGGTCCTTGGAGCCATAGATTGGAAAACATGGCTGTGCCAGGTGTACGCCTGAGGCAGATGCCTGCCTGCCTACTTCACTAAAACTCTCTCTACTCATCCTCTTCCTCTGTCTCTCTGCAGAACACAAGAATAGCAACAAAACTAAACAAGATACATTGGTGTGCACATGCGGACTAACTCCACAAGCAAACGCGTGCATACACACACACACGTGTGCGTGCGCGCACACACACACACACAATTTGCTAAACCACACCCAACAAGACCCGAGGCATGGACCCTGACCAAACTATTCTGTATTCCCAACAATTATATTCTAAAATAATGAAGAAAACTTCTTAAAGGAGAAGAAACACATTTTTTTTTTTCAGATCAAAGGGACCAACAAAGGCTGAACAGATGAGTAAAAAACTCTCAACAACCAGGTACAGCCACATAACATTTCAGAATGTCAAAGACAAAGAGAAAGTGCTTTTTCAGAGACCAAACCTAAAATATTTTAGAGAGATTCAAAAGAATAAGAACTCAATTGATCAGATTTCTCACCAGCAATACTACATGCCAGACAATGAGGGAGCAATGCCTTGCAGATTTTGTTGGAAGATGACTGGATCTCAAACTTGGTACTCATATATTAACAGCCCATATTCATTCTATGCTCATAATGTGCCAAACCTTGTTCTCAGAGTTCTGCACGTACAATTAAATTCTCATCTCTTAGGTGAGGAATTGTATGCACAGAGAGGATAAGTAAAATTTCCAAGGTTACAGCTCAGTGCTGGTATCTGAGCACAAGATTTCTGGCTTTAGAGTTCTAATTTTTAATAATTTTCCATGGATTCATGAAATCTACATCAAGAGGGAGGGAAAAATAGAGACAGCTTCACTATATAAGAACTCAGAGTTTACCTGTATTTTTCTGCCAACCAACCAACCAAACAAGCAAATAAACACACAAAAACCCTAAGAAGAAAGACATTAGTTCCCAGAAATAATGTTTTCTATTTAGGAGTATATGAAGAGAAGTCTCATAATTCTAGTCATGGAAACTGGCCTAAAAATTCAGTGGGGTTAGGTAAGAGCTTGAGGTCACAGTGCTCCAGGAAGGACAATTTAGAAATAAAGAAATGCAATATAATATGCAATATGACTAAGAAAAACTAATTTTAGGTCTATAGTAAAGGCATCTGTTATTTTAAAAAGAAGAGAGAAAAGAAAGGTAAAACGAAACTCCAGGAAAAAAAAAATATGTGTGTGTGTGTGTGTGTGTGTTGAAATCTACATCAAGAGGGAGGGAAAAATAGAGACAGCTTCACTATATAAGAACTCAGAGTTTACCTGTATTTTTTCTGGAAAAGAGAATGACTAAATATGCCAACCAACCAACCAAACAAGCAAATAAACACACAAAAACCCTAAGAAGAAAGACATTAGTTCCCAGAAATAATGTTTTCTATTTAGGAGTATATGAAGAGAAGTCTCATAATTCTAGTCATGGAAACTGGCCTAAAAATTCAGTGGGGTTAGGTAAGAGCTTGAGGTCACAGTGCTCCAGGAAGGACAATTTAGAAATAAAGAAATGCAATATAATATGCAATATGACTAAGAAAAACTAATTTTAGGTCTATAGTAAAGGCATCTGTTATTTTAAAAAGAAGAGAGAAAAGAAAGGTAAAACGAAACTCCAGGAAAAAAAAAATATGTGTGTGTGTCTATGTAAGAAAACCCAGATGCAAATATGAAACAAACTAAAATATTCTATAATTTAGAAAAATTGATAAAGTTTAGGAAAATAACGTTTATTTATTCTTCAGTCTTATAACCTCATCCTTTACATGACTCAGACTGATAATGTAGATTAACATTTATTTCTATAGGTATGATAACAATGAATCATAATTGTATTATTACTGTACAGTATATGCTAATTAGAATTAATGTGTAGACAAAATAGAGAAAATGTCATTATTGTTACAAGATAATATGAATCTATGTTGATATTATTAAAGCAATGTTATATATGATAGAAATTGGGAAATATAGATATTGGAAAATGGCGGCGGGAATGGAGCACCCGTGTCGGGACACAGCGCGATCCTGAGTGCTGGAAAGAGGTAAGAGGTGGAAAAAATGTAAGCATACATATTTCCTCATTTTGTATGGGGTATAATAAAAAGATAACATTACATTTAATAGGAAAAAAACCTATGCTTTTAAATTATTTCTTAAAGTTTTTAGTATAACCAACAGAGTAAAATACTTTCAGGACTTGAGTAATTTGTGTGAGAAGGTCCATCAGTAGATAATGTTTGAATTTGATAAATCAAGAAGTAGAAATATAATCACGTTATTTAGGGTAATGGAGTTAGCTACAAGGAAAAAAGGGATTAATAATATTATCATTTAGGGCCTGGGGTATGGATGTGAGGTACTAGAAATGATAGTTTATAATGTTAAATTTTTTGTTACCATGAATACATGTTAAATAATCAATAATTTAAAAGTTTTTGATTGAATAAGTCAATTTTATTACATTTTAAGGTCAAATTACTTCACGTAAAATTTGTCCTCCTGATACTGGTAGTAAAGTGAAGTGATATTGATTAGGTTATGAAAGTGATCATTTACTTTCTTATATCTCTAAGAAATGTTGGCCAAAGTGCATACATGTTAAGGTATTATCTATCTTTGAAAGCAACCAACTAACCAACCTACCGACCAGCCAAACAAAAACTCAATAAATACATTGGAGATAAAATCCCATATTATACCTGCCAATCATTTTTTTACCACAGCCATTTTATTGAATACAATACAATCCATTGACTAATCAACACAAAGTACTTTAAGTTCTTCAGGACATCAGAAAACACCATGGATATTTTAAACACATGTTCATGTATTCTTTCTAGACAACTGATATTATTTGGTCCACATACATTAATATTTTCTCATTTATAAATTCCTTGTATATTTAGCATATATTGCTTTCACTAAAAAAGTCCCTCTTTCAATTCCTAAATGATTCCTTTCTGGAAGGTATTTCTTTTGTATAATCAAGTGTTGAAAATGTAGCATAAGTTTTCCTGGAAACCCAAAGCTGGCATTTATCCGACTCAGGATTCTCAAGCTGAAATATTAATTTAAATTATCTATATTTGATTTTGAAGAATTTAATTTTTGATAAGTCCAACTTGCTCTGGACTCACCTAAACATTTTTTAAACTGTTAAATTATCTCTGAGGTCTTTGAAATATCCACTTTGCATTTCTACTCATCGTGAGTCCATAAAATATGAGTAACTATTTAAGAATTGCTATAAATTGAAAAAGAAGGCATAGAAGTTTAAATATCACTAGGAACTCTATTTTAACATGATTTTGTTAAAAAATCACACACTGGACAAGCATCATCTGTTGATTTCAAAGATGTCGAGTGCAGATGCTGATAAACAGGTGCAATTCTGTAATGCACAGTGGTTTGTCTCTATTATACTGAGCTAAAATTAAGTAAGAAATGAATGAACCATGTTGGTCATTAGATGGCAAAATAACATGAATTGGATAGTTCAATGATGAACAGCCTCATCTAAGCATAAGAAGTAAGAGTTTCATCCACTTTTTAAGTAGTAGAGATGATTTAGCAAGTGCTAGGAAATTGCTACAAGAACTCAAAGGAGAACATTGAATAGCCCCACCTAAGTGACATATATAAAATTAACTTAGCCTTGCAAAGAATTGTCCAAAACTGTTAAGCCATTAAATTTCTTTCTAGCATCTATTCGGACTGCATAGCCTCATAATTAATGCTATTGCTGCTTTCTACTGTTTCTTGTTACACTATCAATAATAATGTTTACTTATAGCAGATCCCATTGAGCACCTGGTAAGCATCTTTGCATCCTGTCATCTTACCTTTGGCTTGTTTATGAGCTGTTCTGACAGATCTCCCTATATGTATTCTCTATTCTTTATAATAACCCAAAGGGGGAGATAATATACTATTTTTATTTTCCAAGTAAGGCAGCTGAGGATCACAGAAATTTTAATGTTTCTAATTTAGGGTCCTATGATTTTGAATAGTCTTTCTGGCTCCAAAGTTTTAATGATTTTTCTTAAAGATTAGCATTTTTGTATTACAAATTTCCTCAAATTCAGCAGTTTAAAACAAAATCCATTCATTAGTTCATCTTTATATAGGTCAGAAGTTCAGAACAGCATCACTAGGCTCCCTGATCAGGGTAATACAAGGCTAAAATCAAAGTTCGCATCCAGAGGCTCTGAAGAAAAATTCACTTCTAAACTCCTTCTTGTTGTTAAAATTCAGTTTCTATGGTTATAGGATGAGATCCTAGTATCTTTGCTTGCTGTTAACTAGCATTCTCTTTCAGCTCCTAGAGGCATTTTCTGCCCATGCCCCCTCCATCTTCAAGCCAGCATCCCTTTCTGCTTCAAATATCTGACTTCCTTCCTGACTTTTATACCCAGATTTAAGGTCTCATGTGATTAAGTTAGACCCACCCAGATATTCTCCCTATATTAAAGTCAACTGGTTTGGACCTTAATTACATCTGCATAATCCCTTCACAAAAATATGTGGGTTAGAATTTTGATTGAATAATGGAGGAGATGTGTTTACAAGGACCAAAAATCTCTGGGGCCATCTTGAAATTCTGCCTACAAGTTTCTCTACCTTTATTTGCTTAGCACATCATACAAAAATGCTAAACATACTATGCATTGAAAAAAATCTGTATTACACAAATGCTATGGAATGTACATGTAGAATGACAATACTATTATTATTCTGAGACTGCTCCAATATTAGTTGTGGGATAAACTAAAAATAGTAAATTCAAAGCAGATTACAGCTTGTAGTATCATAACAAGATACTCTCCAAGGGAGGGTAATGTTAGGTCCTAAGATCCTTTCACAAGAGTACATTTTGGGTCAAATTTAAATTAATCATGAAAACTATCTAAAATAAAAAGAGGAAGGGAGATTTTAATTATGATAATCTCAGAATTCTGGGAGCTCTAATCAGAAATTTACTTTAGAAAAATCACACATTTTCCAACTATTACTATTTACTTGTTTTCTCATATGTGTAATATGATCGAGGATGGAGGACACTGTTCACAGGACTGTTGAAAAGTGTGTACTAATTTATATGTGACTCATTTAGAATATGGCATCTCACACAGTATAAGTGCTATGTAAAGTGTTATTCTTCAACAAGATTTCTTCTTTTAAACTTCTGAATCATAATGGCCTCTTAACTATTGTCTCCAGTAATATGTTCACAAGTCAGTACCAGGATATAGAAGTCAAAGTTGCTGATCTCGAGACATAATCTGGAAGATTATTTTATTTGCTATTACTAGATTTCTAATTCCAGTTTATTATTCCATACTTTCTTCTTTCTCCTACTTGTGGAATATTGTCCGCTCCATCACTTTTATCTCATCAGTACTAAATACAAACTTGTTATAGACAGCTTCACTGGGTAGGATGTGGTGAATGACATTTCTAAGATTACTTCATCTTTCTGTTTTTTCCTGTCTTTTTTAATGTGGTTCTTTTATTATTGTGTCTAATTTAAAGAATTCTGTGTCTCTTTTTTCGTAAAATAATCAAACATTTCCCCCACACCAGACAGAGAACAATTCAAATGTAATTTTATTCGTAGTATAATATTATTTGTTCTTGTTTTTTAGTGAAGACAGTAAGCAGTCAACACAGATGGANTGACTCATTTAGAATATGGCATCTCACACAGTATAAGTGCTATGTAAAGTGTTATTCTTCATCAAGATTTCTTCTTTTAAACTTCTGAATCATAATGGCCTTTTAACTATTGTCTCCAGTAATATGTTCACAAGTCAGTAGCAGGATATAGAAGTCAAAGTTGCTGATCTCGAGACATAATCTGGAAGATTATTTTATTTGCTATTACTAGATTTCTAATTCCAGTTTATTATTCCATACTTTCTTCTTTCCCCTACTTGTGGAATATTGTCCACTCCATCACTTTTATCTCATCAATACTAAATACAAACTTGTTATAGACAGCTTCACTGGGTAGGATGTCGTGAATGACATTTCTAAGATTACTTCATCTTTCTGTTTTTTCCTGTCTTTTTTAATGTGGTTCTTTTCATTATTGTGTCTAATTTAAAGAATTCTGTATCTCTTTTTTTGTAAAATAATCAAACATCCTCCCCACACCAGACAGAGAACAATTCAAATGTAATTTTATTCCTAGTATAATATTATTTGTTCTTGTTTTTTAGTGAAGACAGTAAGCAGTCAACACAGATGGATAAAGTTGTCTGATGTTCTCATGGAGATTTCTTCCACTCTGAAATCATAATTCCTGTTGTCTGTTCATTTTAGGTACCAATTAAAAATGCTACTACATTGTTGCTTTCAGTTCCAAAACCTTACTAATTACATTGTATTAAGTTTATATCTTGGTTATTCTCAATTAGATAATTTCTGGATGCATTCACATAGTCTTTTATGCTTTTATATTACCAAAAGTGCCTAGAACAGTGCTTCGGAGAAACAAAAAAATAATTCTTCACCTGAATTTTAATGTTTCTCCAATCTGTCCTCAACTCATTCATTTTTAAATATCTAATCCAAGTAAAATCTCCATTTCCCAAGTGAAACTCACTAGGCTGTTTCAAAATAACTATGTATTTTTGACATTTTTTTTGAACATGAACAAATTTAAAATAGTAAATCAGATATCTTCAACTCATCCACATGACTCAGGTACTTTTAGAGCTGTTCCCAAAATGAAAGTATTAATTGAAAACTCAGTGGCTAATGAAGTTCAAAGGTCCTCTACTTTTCAGAGGGATACATTCTCCTATTACTTATCTTAAAATAATGCACAAATAGTCCACTTTTCTTTTAAATTATTTATTTCTACATTGTAAATATAACCTGTATTTATTTTGCTATTTAAAGCAAACAATTTAATTTGTTTAACTGTAAGTAGGGATTAATTGATTTACAAAGTTTATATTATAGTAAACCTTAATTATAGTAAACACTTCCTTCATCAATGCCTGTGTCTGCATAAATGCTTTAGTTTTACAAAAGAAATGAACCCTAAATATTTGATGAAAAAAACTGTAATCAGAAAAAATGAAAGTTAATGCACAGATAAGTGCTGATTAAATGCTCACACTTATAATAAGCCATCTGGTTTTATCTTAGAAAGAATGAGCAGAAAAGACTCATTAAACTCATAGCTGCCACTCATTCTGAACTAGAATCTTGTTACTATCTAGGTGAACACAAATAGAGCAAAGAAGCAATGCATGAAGAAAAGGCCTAACTGGAAACATTAATATACATTTAAATGGCTCCTTTCAGGAAATAAAGGAAAGTTGTAGTTAGATAAGTGGATGTAAGGTGACCAAGAAAGGAAGCAGGGTAAGTCACCTCAGCCAAACCACAAAATCTGCAAAGGTATTGACGAAAGAGGACTCACATGCAAATGCTTATTGCCTCTTCATAAACACATATGAGCATCATGGTGCTTCACCTGGATGCAAGTATCCAATGATTGTAATGGTTG
>NW_007737162.1:42605-43976 GCF_000696425.1 Galeopterus variegatus
AGAAAGGAAGCAGGGTAAGTCACCTCAGCCAAACCACAAAATCTGCAAAGGTATTGACGAAAGAGGACTCACATGCAAATGCTTATTGCCTCTTCATAAACACATATGAGCATCATGGTGCTTCACCTGGATGCAAGTATCCAATGATTGTAATGGTTGACTGAATATTGATTTTATTCCATCTCTGCCTAAAAGGATAAGAATGTGGACATATAATTATTGGGTTAAAGGTGCAGCCAGGAAGCAAAGTCTTTCATATTAGAATTTTAAGTATTTCCACTGTTACTAAAGGGACCACGATACCTATAGATGGTCAGTGTAAAAAGATGTCCTTAGAGATCCTCCAGAATGAGATAGCAACGTGTCATAGCAGAACACTGATTTTAGCTCTACACTGAAAGATCAGAATTCAGAGTTAGGAGTAGCACCAGCCCCTCCACTGGCTTGAGAATGAAACAGGATTCATACTCTGTGATTGGCCAGGATTGATCCCTCAGGCCCTAATTGCTGTGGCCTGTTACCGTGAAGCACTGCAGAAAACCAATTAACTTTCTAAGAGTTCACACTACAAAGAATCAGACTTTTAAAAAATCATATTGATTTCTTAACTCCTGAATATTTATAGCAATGATCAAGGCAAAGTATTTTACATAATGTTAATATTTTGAACACTTTCTGTATAGAGTTAGAATAACAATTTCAATTAGTATAAAATGATAGTTGTCAATTTTAGTGCAGTGGTTGCTAGATGAAGGTGGTAAGAACCATTCCTAATGGTACCAAATTATATCCTGAAAATAAGGAGAGTCTTCCCATAGTTGGTCTGTTATCCTTGCAGTAGGCCTTCTTTACTACTAGTGCTGCAACCACACTGGAGACCACAATCAGATGATCTACATCCTCCCTTCCTCACTTACGTAGTGGGAGATATGACCTACCTCTTGGGATTGCTGTGAAGATTATATCATGTAAACAATGCCTGACACATTCAGCACACTGCCTGACAGTGCCTGAGTAGATATTGAGAAAATGTTAGTGCTTTCTTTAAGTGTTTTTCCCCCAGAAGTATGTAATATAAACATAGAGGATTAGTGCTTTTTCTGACAAACATGGAATATAGTTGTTCTGGGGATTCCATAAAACTACTGAGAATTTTCAGTTCAGAGTTACCAAGAACAACTTCCTTTTCCAGCTAGACTGCAACAAATAACAGTGCATTTATAATATTTTCATAAAACCAGAGAGCTGGAGATGTATTTAAAATATTTTATCTGTAACCAATTGCAAACATATAAAAATGAAAATATCCAAGACCAAAATTTATCTTTATTATATGTAACTTTTTATATTAATTTTTCTCAAATTTGACTT
>NW_007737162.1:45088-47295 GCF_000696425.1 Galeopterus variegatus
GTGCAGTTCTCTAGCTGACAATCTTTTAAAGCTTGCTTCCCCTGATAGTACTTTAAAGTACAGGGATACAACACATTAGAGACACAATTTACACATTTGTTCCTGGGGCTACATTGCCCTGAATCTGCCAGGAAAACATTCATTTTTCCTTCCTATGACAAAGGCTTCCTTTGAGAAAAACATAGCTCTCCAACTGTGATGAAACTGGTCAGAAAAACAACTGCAGAAAGCCTGTGATATGAATTGACAACAGTGAGAAAATTTAGTTCAGCCCAAGGTAATCCAGTCAGTGGCAGAACAGAAGTTGCCCACTTGACCCAGCACAAACAGAAACAGGAGGAAATGAACATTGGAAGGGGGAGGCTCCGCCTTCAGACAAGAGAGTTTCTCTTCCTTCTTTGTGAATATCACCCATTCATTTTGCTGCATCTTCTGGCAACATTCATTGTCTGTTTGCTTTAGGCCTGAGACTAAATTTAGTTTTACTGTAGCAATTACCAATCATAAATTGTAGCATTCTATAGTCTCGATATTCTTGCTCCACCCTATCTTCTTGCCAGAACCTTGAGCTAATTACATAAATTGTCCTTCCCTGAACTTGCTCATATCTATGCCTTTGTTTACTACCTCAAACATCCCTCCACATGGAAGAATTTTTCTACTCTGATCTGTGCCCACTTAAAGCCTTTCTGAAATACTTCCTAGTCATGAAGGGTTGCCTGATTCCAAGAGGTAGAACTAAATTTTAGCTTCGACATTAAACTGCAGAATTGTATATATAACTTTTATTCTCTCAGCTTAAAAAGCAACAAATACTCAATTTTGAAAATACAGAAATACAAAGAGAAAAATTAATTTCTTTAGGATACCAATGGAACAGACACTCTGGAAAATATTTATTCATTCATTTGTTTCACAAATATTTACTGAGCTCCCAATATGTATCAAAGACTATAATAAGCACTTTATATGCATTATCTCATTTAATGAGATAACTAATCATCTTCTGAAATAATGTCGGAAGTTAGGTTCTTGTATTATCCCCACAGTACCAAAGTCACACTGTTATTAAAGGATGAAAGCAGGATTTAAATCTAGCTAAACCTGATTCCTTAAATTTTTCATCCACTACGCATTTTGTAAATATACATACATACATACATATGTAGATAGAGATAGATTGATAGGGAGATTATTTGCATTTGCATTATGTTACTAACTCTATAGACTACTTTCCCTTACTTTTATCCACTATTTCTGCTGTTTCTCAGAACCACTGAATGTACCTCAACTATGGCAATTGACATTCTTCCCTTACCTTGGGAAAGATATTTTTGGGGAAATTGAAAGTGCAGCTCCAGAATCAAACAATGTGGCTTTGTTGCACTAGTTGTAATATCATGGGTTATTTACTTAAATTTAAATTTCCTCGTCCGTAAAATTGTGCCAATATTCTATGGTCATAATATTATCACACTATAGTGTGATAATAGATGGTCATAGTAACAGCCTGACACATGGTAAGTACATACTTAAGATATATTTATTATTTGACAGATAAGTTATTTATAATACAAAGAAAAGATATACTACTTGCTAATGGAATTCTGTCTCATTAAATTTCCTGTCATTGACAACACCTAGACTTTTGTCTTATACATGGCAGGTTCTCACTAAATGGGTTTAGAATTGAGGTTATTGTTGATTTAAAAACATAACTCCTACTGTCGTGGCCAGATCACTCTAGTATTGAAAGAGTTGGAAAAAAAGAGCATTGTGATGAGTGAAGAGGAAAGATCCACAGTAGCACAGCCTGCCAAGCAAGCTGAACAGACACATGTGGAGAGCTTATTGCGGTCTGGACATTGTGGTTTTGTTCAGCATACTGTTTACTGCAGAATACTTTGCAAAGAAATAAAGTACAGTACCGTGTGCTGAGTACTATAATTGACAAATGTTAAATAGAATTTTTAAAAGAGATAGTAAGAACTCAAACATTTGCCTAGAGTCACAGATAAGTCAAAAGAGAGAATATGAACACAGAATACATTAGAAAGAGCCAACAAGTCAGTCTATCAGTGCTTCATTTTGCAGATAAAAATTTAATTTCAAAGAGTTGAAAGTTGTAAGAGATTATATAGCTCAAAAGAGAATTTAAAGTGCTTTCATTTGAAGTAATATATTTAAATGCTTAGGGCAATGCCGAG
>NW_007737162.1:47563-49775 GCF_000696425.1 Galeopterus variegatus
CATAACTCCTACTGTCGTGGCCAGATCACTCTAGTATTGAAAGAGTTGGAAAAAAAGAGCACTGTGATGAGTGAAGAGGAAAGATCCACAGTAGCACAGCCCACCAAGCAAGCTGAGAGAAACTCAAAGAACAGCCAAGACAGACACATGTGGAGAGCTTATTGCGGTCTGGACATTGTGGTTTTGTTCAGCATACCGTTTACTGCAGAATACTTGGCAGAGAAATAAAGTACAGTACCGTGCGCTGAGTACTATAATTGACAAATGTTAAATAGAATTTTTAAAAGAGATAGTAAGAACTCAAACATTTGCCTAGAGTCACAGATAAGTCAAAAGAGAAAATATGAACACAGAATACATTAGAAAGAGCCAACAAGTTAGTCTATCAGTGCTTCATTTTGCAGATAAAAATTTAATTTCAAAGAGTTGAAAGTTGTAAGAGATTATATAGCTCAAAAGAGAATTTAAAGTGCTTTCATTTGAAGTAATATATTTAAATGCTTAGGGCAATGCCGAGCTCACTGAAAGGAATCAATAAATATTATTTATTACTATTTTTTGGTTACTATTCTTTTTTATGGTTATGGAGTTGATTTGCAAATTCTTGCATCAATTCCCAAGCCATTACTTGAACCATCTCTTGCTATTCTGAGATGTCCTTGCTTATAAAAATTCAGTGTTTTTAATATTTAATTTATATAAGTGCCAATTAATTAATTTTATTAAAATGCATAATTTGCTTTAAAGAACAGTTTGTCTAATATATTCCTCTTTACTTTCCATAGCCAGTACTAATTCTATAGTTTGGGAAACTACTGTTATCTGCATTTCAATTAATTCACTATTACCTAAGAATTATCTGGGCTATCAGAAGCAAAGTCTCAAAACTGCATAGTTTTATTTCTCAATCTATATTGATTGTTCAACTTTAAGCCAAAGTTGTTATTTTGGGGAAAAAATGAACATTTCTATGTCTTGACAATTTNGGCTGAGCGCGGTGCGGACGCAACACCAAGGGTTGCGATCCCGTTACCGGTCAGTAAAAAAAAAAAAAGACAAAAAGGAAAATACATAAATAAATAAATAAATAAATAAATAAATAAATAAATAAATAAATAAACCTAGAATGGCTTGGTGAAGCTATATTTCTTCCTCCTCAATTTCTCTGCTATTAACGTCACAACTACCTTTATCTCTCAGTTCAATTGTTTCAGTTGAATTGCCATTAAAAATGGAAATAAAAACAAAAATAAAACACTCACATTAAGTTGGTATCAGCTCCGGCAGACAGTGTGGGAAAAAAAAATTCAAATCTTTTCTTATTTATTCTCAAGCAACCCTTTGAAATAAGTGGGCTCCGGCAGACAGTGTGGGGAAAAAAAATTCAAATCTTTTCTTATTTATTCTCAAGCAACCCTTTGAAATAAGTGGAAAATAATTATTTTTTTATGTGGGAGAAACACTGAAGCTACAAAATGCCAAGTGTTTCATGTATATAAGTAGGTAATGAAACTGGAATTCAAATTCAGTGTTGTGGGTTAAATTGTGTCACCCTGAAAAAATTTTTGTTTAAATTCTAATACTCAGTATCTCACAATGTGACCTTATTTGGAAATAGGGTCTCTGAGGATGTAATTAGTTGAGATAAAGTCATACTAGAGCAGGGTGTGCTCTAATCCAGTATGACTGGTGTCTTTATAGGAAAGGGAAATTTGAACACAGAGTCAGACACACATGGAGAACAGCTGATGTGAAGAGAGAGAGGGAGATTTCCATATGAACATGAAGATAGATACCAGGGTGATGTGCCTATAAGCCAAGGAATGACAAAAATTGCTGGCAAAAAGCCAAGAGCCAGGACACACACATGGAATAGATTCTCCATAGGATCCTCACCAGGAACCAGTCCTGCTAATACCTTGATCTCTGACTTTGAGCTTCTAGAAGTATGAAAAAATAAATTTCTGTTGTTTAAGTCTCCCAGTTTGTGATACTTTACTATGGCAGCCCAAACAAACTAATACACCCACACATTTCTAAATTTCATGGTTTTCCCATGTCTAGTTCTTTGGTCTGATAATCCTTCTCTATTTAAACCTGCTTTGTACCACAGATAAAAATTTACACACAATAGAACTCAAAAGATGACGTGATTGTGTCCTGAACATACCTAGTTCCATGGAGTCAGTAAGTGTTTATTCTTTTTTTTTTT
>NW_007737162.1:50739-56123 GCF_000696425.1 Galeopterus variegatus
AGCAGTGGGATAGCTGCGTCATATGGCAGATCTATCTGCAATTGTTTGAGGAACCTCCATAGTATGCGTTTATTCTTGAATTAATCAGAAAGAGAGAAGTTTGTAACAAAAGGTACATTAAAATCCTTGTTCTTAATACCAAGAAAGGGAGCTATGTCAGATTTTCTCCATTCAGGATTGTTCCTATTCCATTAGGACCATCCTCCATATAACAGAGAGAAGCCTGGAAATTACATTTTGCAGAATTCCTCAATGTAAGATTTCAGTTTAGAATTCACCAATAATGGGCACCCTCATGAGATATGGATTGCTGGAGGGAAAGCAGGATTATCCTGCTGTGGCAATGGGAGGCAGCTGTAGATTTTATCTACCTGGCATTTTGCAGATCTTCTGGGTCCTCTGCATGAATCTCACCTTCCTCAGTACTGTGGATCATTCTGAACTGTACTGCCATAACCTGGTTGGCAATAACAACATCCAGGTTCTGTTACTAGGAGCTCCTTTGTGACCATTCCACCAGCTCTTCCAATGGTTTTCCTATATTAAATCTCTTCTTACTTGAACATTTCTAGAAAGGCTTCTGTTTTACTGACAGAATCCTGACTGTTAAAGGAGACAAGGGAAGTACAGAATACAATGGTTTTTTTTTTTTTTTCTATTTAGCTTTCACTTAAAAAATCCCATCATTGTGCACCAAAAAATAGAAAGCAACTTCAAGATATAGTAATACATATTTTTCTTATACTCTGTGTGAACTTTTACTGTAAAGATTCCATTTGAGCATACAGAAGTGGGTGGGTCTCAACCTCACTTTCTACTTGATAGAATACAAGCAAAGCTTAACTTTTACCATGATGACTTCATGATAGCATCATAAACCCAGGAAGTACATTCTGGATTCTGTGCATCTGCCTCTTATATAGAAGACTTGGCTCTTTCCTCCTATTGTGCCAAATGTCCTTTGCCTAAACACATGTTACTTCTCTACAGGATGCCTTGTGAGTATATACACTCATGTTTTTATATTCTCATCTCTCTTGTTTCCTCCTTCCAACCCTCAATTTCCTCTTGTCAGTGAACTCTCAATACTTGCCAGCCAATATGAAGACACATGTGTTCAAAGGGGACGATAATGATCCATTAAACACCCGGTTGAAAATATCAACTTAGTTAATGCCATATTAAAATAACTAAGCACTTAAATAATTTTTTCAGTTTGCATCCAAGAAAAAAGTATTAGTAAAATTAGTAATGTGAAAAAAAGAAAAAGGGACCCAGTTCTGTCCCTAATATACAAACAAGACAGTTTTATTTAATAGAATGTGATTTATGCCATGTTTTAACTAACTCATTTCTTCTTTCTGTATATTCTAAAATAAAAATGGACCATTATTTGTCCCAATGTACACAGGTTTTAACCATTATTTAAAAAGAAGATTTTGGGGCAAATAGTTTAAAAGTGACTAACTATTATAGTATAATCCTATAATTTATGAAAATCTAACTCAGTCTTTTTCTATAAAGCAATTATTTAAATTCTTATTTAATAATGTGGAGCTTTGTTCTCCTCTCCCTTTGTCTTCTTGAAAAACAGGACTGGAATTTTTAAAAAAAGAAATCTAATCACCTCTATAACTTGAAAGAGAAAGTCATCTTGCTCCAAAGAATTTTGACAAGTTTTTATCTGGATACAAATAGGATCTTACAGTTAAATTGAAATGGTCATATTTATAAAACAGTTTTTAAGACTTTTTAAAAAGTGTTTTGCTCTACAGAGAAGGTAAAATAAAAATCAATCCATAATTTGCTTGAATTTTCTTTATAAAACAAAGTGTCTGGGTGCACAGGGTTCATTTATTTGTATAAGCCCAATTTAAGAAATACCATCATAGGAATAAGAAAATCAGTGAACTTGTCTGGTTTAAATTTTTACTTATTTGCTAAAAATATTATCTTCTTTAAATTTCTTTATTCACTTTTAAAATGACAGAAAATGCACATTAAGCCTGGACACATACATTTTAACTATCAACTTCATCAAGAATGCATGCATGAATTGAACAAAAACTTCTTCCTGTACCAATATTTCTCTCTTATCCATCAGTATTGAAAGTTCAGAATATTACTGGAGTGATCTGAATTATTCATAGGAAATACATGTTGTAATTATTTTCAAAAATACAGATGAGACAACCCAGCAGCCACTGAGGTGAGTAGAGACACTTGCAGCACCCGGGCCCAGTCTAAGGTCCTGGCAGGGAAGGGAAATTCAAACAGCCCAGCAGCTGCCGAGGTGAGCCAAGGTACTGGGGTCCAGGCTAAGACCCTGGGGGTGAAGAGAAGCACATACAGCCCAGCAGGCACCGAGGTGAACTGAGACCTGCATAGCACCATGCGCTGAGTCTACAGCCACGGAAAGCTAGAACAGGAGCCAAGCTGGTGTAATGCAGATACAACCACACCTCCTGTCACAACAAGGACAGTTCATGATCACAGTAGCAGCCAGGGCCCCTCTTCAGGCAACCTGCCACTCACTTGACTACATTGATATAGGAAGAGTCACTGCTTGTATCTGCAAATATAGGAAGAAGTCTTTATCCTCATAGCCAACTCCAGAGTAACAGAAGAAGCAAGACCTGTACCAGATGACCAAACATCAATGGAAAAATACTAGAACGACAAACAAACAAGAAGATATGGCACCACCAAAGGAATACAGTAATGCTTAAATTCCAGACTCCATAGAAAAAGGAATCCTTGAAATGTCTGAAAAAGAATTCTGAACAATGATCTTAAGAAAGCTTGAAGAAATAAAAGAAGACTCAATTAGAGAACATAAAGAAACAAAAAAATCCAGAATATGAAGGAGGAAATTTACAAACAGATTAATACCTTAAAAAAGAATGTAGCAGAACTCCTAGAAATGAGAGATTCACTTACTGAAAGAAAAAACACAACATAGAGCTTAAGCAGCAGGCTAGAGCAAGCAGAAGAAAGAATTTCAGATCTCAAAGATGGTCTTTCAAAATAACCCGGGCAGGAAGAAGCAGCGGCGGTGGCGAGAGCGATGTACGGGACGCAAGTGGGTGCGCAGCTGCCCTCCCAGCTCCGCGGCGGCTCTCACAAGCTCGGGAGATGAGGGGGCCTATGGGGAGCCGCTGTGACAACTTTCGTTTCCCTCAGAGGGAGTCAGGAGGTCGGTGGATCCAACAATAGAAAGGACCAGAGAAACATGGCGGCGGGAAGGGAGTGAACCGCCCGCACCCTGCTCCAGCAGGATCCCAGAGGCCACCAGCAAGAAGAGGAACTCAGAAACCCTGATGGTGAGTCAGAATCTCTGGTGTCCTTGCTTGCACCGGTGGTAGCTATTACCACCCAGGTGGGTTGCTCTGAAGGATTGCTGAGACCTTGAAGAGGACTCTCATAATAGTGTGCTGAGGTTTGGAGTGCATGCCATTTTGTGAAATTTACAAAATGCTCCCCGGGAAGAAGCCGCCTAGAGTGGCCGCCACTCAGCGCCCGGCCTGCAGCTGCTGCCCTCAGTGCCGGGCCAGGCTGTGCAGCCCGGCCACTGGGACTCGGGGTCCGGCGACTGCGGTATCTGCCGGGGAGGGGGCTATCACCTCCCCGGCCCTGGGCACTGCTGGAACTGTGAGCCGAAGAGAGACTGAGCAGGCTGCGGCACGAACAGGAGCCAGGAGCACCAAGGGCAGTGAGAGGCAGCCGGGGCGGCTCTGGATCTGGAGGCTGCTGCAGGAGCTCAATGCGGGAGCCCAGTGCAAGAGCACAAGGTGGGATCTGAGACTCACCAGAGGAAGTGCTGTGAACGCCCCGCCATCTTCCCAGTAGTCAATTTTGGACTTGTCTGACACTAGTGTCCAACTGAGTAATCATTGAAGTAGCCATACCAAATTGGCAACCCCAACAAAATCTCAGTCAGGCAATAGTGTCAAACCTATGGACTGTGAAACCCCCTGCCACAATGAATAAACATCAAAGAAAAGACACCAGAAACACAAAAAATCAAGAAAGTACACCACCCAAAGATAATAAATCTCAAGCTCTACATTCTATAGAACAAGAAGCCCTTGAAATGACTGACAAGTAATTTCGAGTGATAATTCTAAGGAAACTGAATGAGATACAAGGAAACTCAGCTAGACATCATGATGAAATGAGGAAAAGTATACAGGACCTGAAAGAGGAAATGTACAAGGAAATCAATGCCCTAAAAAAAAATGTAGCAGAACTTGCTGAATTGAAGAAGCTATTCAGTGAAATAAAAAGCACAATGGAGAGTTTAACAAGCAGGCTTGTCAAAGTTGAAGAGAGAACCTCTGATCTTGAAGATGGGCTGTTAGAAATAACACAAGCAGACAAAAATGAAAAAGAAAAAAGAATCAAAGGCATTGAAGAAAATCTGAGAGAGGTATCAGACAACTTAAAGCGCTCAAATATCCAAGTCATGGGTATCTCAGAAGGGGAGGAAAAAGGAGATTGCATTGAAAACATATTCAACAAAATACTGGTGAAAAATTTCCCAGGTATAGGAAAAATCACAGATCTTCAGATCCAGGAAGCTCAATGATCTCCAAACATATTCAACCCATAAAGGTCTTCTCCAAGACATGTTATAGTCAAGTTGGCAAGACACAAAGACAAAGAGAGAATATTGAGAGCTGCAAGAGAGAAGCATCAAATCACCTATAAGGGAGCCCCAATCAGGCTAACATCAGACTTTTCATAACAAACCCTAAAAGCCAGAGAGGAATGGGAGGATATATTCAAAATACTAAAAGCCAGAGATTGTCAGCCAAGAATACTCTACCCTGCAAGGCTATCCTTCCGAAATGAAGGGCAAATAGTATATTTCTCAGACAAACAAAAACTGCGGGAGTTCACCACCACACGACCACCCTTACAAGAAATTCTCAAAGGAGTACTGGGTTTGGTTCCTGAAAAATAACCACCACTGCCATAAAAACCCAAGAAAAATCTAAACCCACTAGTATAATAAAAATGGGATACATGAAGAGAAAACAAACAAATGAAAAGACTATCTACATCCTAAAGAACCAACAAACACAGAAAACAAACAGTTAATCAGAAAGCAAGGAACAAAAGACATTTAAGACAACCAAACGACAATCAATAAGATGCTAGGAATAAATCAACACTTTTCAATAACAAATCTTAATGAAACAGGCTTAAATTCCCAAATCAAAAGACATAGACTGGCTGACTGGATTAAAAAGGAGGACTCAACTATATGCTGCCTTCAGGAGACCCACCTCACCCATAAAGACATACATAGACTAAAAGAGAAAGGATGGAAAAAGATATACCATGCAAACAGAAAAGAAAAACGAGCTGGAGTAGCTATT
>NW_007737163.1:0-23451 GCF_000696425.1 Galeopterus variegatus
AGCTCTCAGGATCGCGCTGTCTCCTGGCACGGCTGCTCCAGACCCATCGCCATCTTGGACCATAATCTTGTGGAGGATTTTTTGGATTGAATCTGTCTGGCGACCTTTGAATTTCCTGGATCTGAAGATCTTTATCTCGCTCTATACCTGGTAAGTTTTCTGTTACTATTTCCTTGAATAGGTATTCAATACCTTTTCCCTTCTTCTCCCCTTTTGGAATACCCACTACTCAGATGTTAGAGCACTTGAGGTTGTCTGCTATCTCTCTTAGATTTTCCTCATTATTTTAAATTCTTTTTTCTTTTTTCTTGTCTGCCTGAGTTATTTCAAAAAGGCTATCTTCAAGCTCTGAAATTCTTTCTTCTACTTGCTCTACCCTGCTGCTTAAGCTCTCAGGTGTGTTTTTTACTTCATTGAGTGAATCTTTCATTAATCTCTTTTTCAATGTATTAGTCTCTTTGTGGATTTCCTCCTTCATATTCTGGATATTTTTTCTTCTTTAATGTGTTCTCTAATTGAGTTTTCCTTTAATTCTTCATGTTTTCCTAAGATCATTGCTCAGGATTCTTTTTCAGACATTTCAAGGATTCCCTGCTCCATGGAATCTGACTCTGGAGCATTATTGTATTCTTTCAGTGGTGTCATTTCTTCTTGTTTTTTTGTAGTTCTAACACTTTTTCCTTGATGTTTGGCCATTTGGTAGAGGGCTTGCTTCTTCTATTACACTGAGGTTGGCTGTGGAGTGGCCCTGGTTGGTACTGTAGTGGTGAATTGTCTTTGCTTGACAGTAGGTGTGGTGGTGGTTATGTTAAACTAACTTGTGTCCTGTTCCAGAATCTGTCATTGTAGAATAAGCCCTCAGCACCACGTGGTTCTGCTGGGCTACCGTTGGTGGGTTGGGAAATGCAGGCTGGCATTCCCTTCTGGGTCCAAGGAGGGGGGAGGGGTCACCTGTGCCGCAGTTCTGCTGGACTCACTTCGGCAGGTCAGGGCATGCAGGCTGGTGCTCCCCTCTAGGTCCTGAATTAGATCTTTATAGTTAAAAAAAATAGATGTAATGTCCAAGTATCCATTCAGCCTTCTCTTCCTGGGCAACCTCCAGCCAAATTCCACACTTTCTCTGAATTCTCAACTTGTGACAGTTGAGTAACATATACATTATTACAAAATATTAGCTTTTGCTTCACTCAAAAGTAAATGCACTGATCTGGTAGACATTCCTTAGGAATGGCATGCAGCTTTAGGTGTGGCTTAGTAGTGGGTTTAGTGTTGTGCCAGATCTGTCTTGCATTAGCATGCAAGGGCTGCTTTTTAAATTTTGTGAGCCAGTTGTTGAACTGTTGGCAGTTTGAATCTATCATGGTAGGCTTATTTATATCACTGCTACAAGCCAGGATCCCTTTATCCCTCTACCTCCCAAGTTAAGTATTTACCAACATACTAACAAATGGGTTTCCTCCAAGGACATGAATTATCTGGTTTCATATTTTTTTTACAGCCACTATGGAAAACAGTATGGAGATTTCTCAAACAACTACAGATAGAACTACCAGCTGATCCAGCAACCCACTACTGGGTATACCTCCAGATGTATGGAAATCAACAAGTCGAGGGGACACCTGCAGTCCCATATTTATTGCAGCTCTATTCACAATAGCCAAGAGTTGGAACCAACGTAAATGTCCTTCCATAGATGATTGGATAAAGGAAATGTGGTATATAAACACAATGGAATACTACCTAGCCATAAAAGTGAATGAAATTCTTTTTTTAAAAAAACCCTTTTTAAAAATTGTAACATACTTGATTTTAGATATCTGTGGGGTACATAGTTGAATATTAGTACTCATGAGCAATATGTGATGTTCAAATCAGAATAATTTATTATAGTCAATAATATACACTGTCATTGCCATTCATGGCCCTTTAGCAATTCCTCCCTCCTCCCTCTCTTCCCACTTCTACTAACCTCAGTTGTCCTTTTGAAAGTTCAATGTATTATTTCAAATGTTGTATCTTTCTTTAAAAAGAATGAAATTCTGCCATTTGCAGAAACATGGATGAGCTTAGAGAAAACTATGTTAAATGAAATATGCCAGGCATGCAGAGAGAAATATCACATGTTCTCACTCATTTGTGGAAGCTAAAAAAGTTGATTTCATAGAAGTAGAGAGTAAATAGTGGTTACTAGAGACTGGTGGGGGAAAGGAAGATGGGGAGGATGGGGAAAAGTGGTCACTAGATACAAAATATTAGAGAGATAGGAAGAGTGGGATCTCATGTTCTGTAGCAATATAGGGAGACTACAATTAACAACAAAGTACTGTATATCTTTGAATAGCTAGTCAAGATGATGTTGAATGTTCCTAACACAAAGAAGTGACAAACGTTTGAGGTGATGGACATACTAAGTGCCCTGATACGATCATTGCACACAGTGTGAATGTAACAAATTATCATACTGTACTCCATAAATATATACAATATTCATCAGTCAATTAAGAAAAATAAAAAGAGAGAAAAAAGAGAAATAGGGAGTCGAATAGTGATAACCAGAGGCAGGTAAAGGGAGGGAGGAGGGAAAGGTTGATAGACTGGTACAAAGTTACAAAGTTACAGTTAGATAGGAAGAATAAGTTCTGGTGCCCTAGGGTGACAATAATTATTAGTATTTTATTGTATATTTCAAGGTGGCCAGGAAAGAGGATCTTGAATATTATAACCACAAAAAATGATAAATATTTAGGCAATAGGTATGCTATTTTTGTTAGATTATTATACAATATGTGCATGTATTGAAACAACAAACTGTACCCCATAAACTTGTACAATGAAAAAAAAATTTTAAAAAGGGGATTACTAGATATAGCTGCTTCTAAGACACTGGGAGAGATTTCCAAAATGCCCAAAGGTATAACACTTTTCTATTTACTGGGGATGGGGCATTACTCTGCTTGGATGCAAAAATGATTTAGGGCTGGAAAATATTAAGATTGGAACAGTACTTCTCATTTATGCTCAGTCTTACAGTCAATATCTATTTTTTGATAAATATGTAAGGTATTTTATTATCAGTAATACAATATTTCCCCCTTATCCGTGTTTTGCTTCTTGAGGTTTCAGTTACCCACAGACAACCACTGTTGGAAAATAGGTGAGTACTGAAAGATATTTTGAGAGAGACTACATTTACATAACTTTTATTACAGTATATTGTTATAATTATTCTATTTTATTATTATTGTTGTTAATCTCTTACTGTGCTTAATTTATAAATTAAACTTTATCATAGGTATGCATTTATAGGAAAAAACAAAGTATATATAGGGTTCAGTACTATCTGGGGTTTCAGGCATCCACTGGGAGTCTTATTAACATATCCCTGAAGGATAAGGGGGTACTACTGTACCACCCAACCCCAACCCAAAGTTACAAAATCACAAGTTTGTAGTCAGTTACCTGACCTTTTATGTACAGTTGTCCCTTAGTATTCATGGGAGATTGGTTCTAGCACTCTGCTCAGATACCAAAATCCATGGATGCTCAAGTCCCATATATAAAATAGTCTTTAACAAGACCCCAATTTATTTGTATGCGTATTATAGTTTGAGAAGCTCTGCTGTAGTCGTAGAAGACACCTGAAGAAACTGGCCTTTAATAAAGGAAAGAGGCACTGCCAAACTGCCCAGGCAGGGAAGATGCTGGGGGAATAAATATCTCTTTTGTCTCATCCTCTATATTCCTGCCCTTGTGTCTGGCGAAACCCAACCAGAAGCCATGGGATAAGGGAATCATTTGATGCAGTCCATGAAGGGCAAGGTACAGAGAAGAAAGGAATACAATGGAGAAGCAAACAGAATATCCATTGTACCCATTTAAAATACCTCAGATGTAGTTCTGCCGTAGTATAGAATATAGTACATATGGAAAGGCTTGGTGAAAGCAACATTTTATAAATAGCGCATGAATCAGGCTTGGGGAAGGAGTCGTGGCTTGGATATAGGTGTGAGTAAGCTCCTTATTTGGTTTTGCCCATTCCCAGCCCCCAAACTGTACTGTCATTGCCAGATAGAGTCCAATCAGGAAACCGATTTATAACAATGTCTTGAGGGTCTCTGTAACTTTGATCTTCAGGAAGAATACAAAAGAATGATGGAAAACATTTAATTTAATGGTAATCATAAACATTTTAATATACCAGTATTATATAACTATATACAAGCATTGTAAATTAAATGAGGTGGGTTCTGATATCACTTTCTAGTTCCCAGCTCAAGAAACAGATGAAAACCTTTCTTAGAAGTGACTAAAATAATGTTCTCTGGTCTGGTAAGGTCTGAATTTCCCTTGCATGACCCATTCTGTTGGTTAGGATGTACTTTCTGCTGCATATAACAGAAGTGCAAATTAACAATGGCTTAAACAAGGTATAAATTTCTCTTTTAGGTAGTACAGGTTGAGCATCCCTAATCCAAAAATCCAAAATTCAAAATGCTCCAAAACCCAAAACTTTTTGAGAGCTGACCCGATGCTTGAAGGAAACGCTCAGTGGAGCATTTTGGATTTTGGATTAGTCATGCTCAACCAGTATGTATCCTGCAAATTTTCCAAAACCCAAACAAATCTGATATGTGAAGCACTTCTGGTTCTATTTCAGAGAAGGGATACTTAAACTGTAGCAGTATGACAGTGCTGCGCTACATGGCTGTACAGGGTTCCATTCCTCTTCTATCTTGTTGCTCCTCTGTCCCGCCTCTGACTTTGTCTATTCAGTTCATGGCTACAACATTCATGTTCCAGACAGCAGGATGAAAAAAGTGGTAGGAGGGAGGGATGGAAAATATACCCCTTCTTTTAAGGGCAGGACCTGAAGTTTGCACACATAACCTTTTACATTCTATTTGCCAGAACTTTATCACATGACCATGCATAGGAGCAGGGGAGGCTTGGAAAAGCCTTTAGTTGGGCAGCCATAGTCAGCATAAAAAATTGATTATATAGAAGAAGGGAAGAGTGGACATTGGACAACAACCACCAGCCTCTCAGATACCTGGGTTCCTGTGGTCTTCCTCTGGGAAAAATAATAATTCTTGCTAATTATAGTATAATATGATATATTCTATCATATAATAGTATGTCTGCTGCTGTAATCTTTTGACTGAAAATGGTTTCTCTTTCTGCTTGTAGGACCTGTGGCTTTTGTCCATTATTCATCTGAGCATCCTATTTTTAGTCTTCTCTGGTCAGAAGAAAACCAGTGACCAGTGATTTAGCTCCTTTGTATGAGGATGTTTTGGTTATTTCTTTATGTATTCCTTCAGGAATATTTATTAAGTGCTTAGTATGCCCTGTATACTATGTGAACTACTGGATATATAGCATTGAATAAGACAGACACAGCTATAGCCCTCATGGAATTCATGGTCCAGTAGGGGAGACAAAAATAAACATAACGGTAAAGTTGTTTGAGTTCCTTATATATTCTGGATATTAATCCTTTGTCAGATGTATATTTTGCAAATATTTTCTCTCACTCTGTTGGTTGTCTTTTTACTCTGTTGATTGTTTCTTTTGCTGTGCAGAGCTTTTTAGTTTGATATAATCCCATTTGTCTATTTTTCCTTTTTTTGCCTGTGCTTTTTGGGTCCTATTCATGAAGTCTGTACTCACTCCTACTTCCGGGATTGTTTCCCCTGTTTTCTTTAAGGAGTTTTCTTGTTTCAGGATGTATATTTAATTCTTTAATCCACTTTGAGTTGATTTTGGTATACGGTGAAAGGTACGGGTCTAGTTTCATTCTCCTACATATCAGTATCCAATTTTCCCAGCACCACTTCTTGAAGAGGCAGTTTCTTCCCCAGTATGTAAATTTGCTGCCTTTGTCAAAGATCAGATGGCTGTAGGCATATGGATTGATTTTTGGGTTCTCTATTCTATTCCATTGATATGTGTGTCTCTTTTTATGCCAGTACCATGCTGTTTTGGTTATTACAGCTTTGTAATATAGATTAAAGTAAGGTAGTGTTATGCCTCCAGCTTTATTTTTTATTTACTTATTTTTTTGCTCAGGATTGCTTTGGCTTTGCGTGGTCTTTTGTTGTTCCATATAAATGTCTGGATGGCTTTTTCCAACTCAGAGAAAAATGTCATTGGAATTTCGATGGGGATTGCATTCAATCTGTAGATCACTTTGGGTAATATGGACATTTTCACAATGTTAATTCCTCCAATCCACAAGCATGGGATATCTTTCCATCTTCTTATGTCCTTTTAATTTCTCTCAACAGTGGTTTGTAGTTCTCTTCGTAGAGATTTTCCACATCCTTGGTCAGCTTTATTCTTAGGTATTTTATTTTTTTGGTGGCTATTGTAATTGGGCTACATGCATAAAAAAAAATTAAGAATGGTGTTTTTTTTTTCCTTTTTTGTCTTTTTTCATGACCGTCAATGGATCGCAACCCTCAGTGTCGCACCTGTACCGGACCGGGACCGGCAATGGGATCACAACCCTTGGTGTTGCACCCGCAACCTCGCTCAGCCAGTGAGCGGCCGGTCTGTATGTGGAATCCGAACCCTCGGCGGGAGCGCCACCATGCTCCCAAGTGGCGCACTGTAGCAGTGCGCCACCAGGCCGGCCCAAGAATGGTGTTTTTAATTGCTCAATTTTTAAATGTTAACATCCCTGGTTGGGGCCATTATTTAAGCACTTATAAGTTAATACCTTTAAAGTTATGAACAGGATGGGTGATGGAACAGTGGTGGGCTTTGGAGACAAATTTAACCCATTTCCTAATCTTGCTCTAAAAGAAACAATGCTAAGGGTAAATTTATTTTTTGTTTTTTATTGGTTATAAATATTCATGAGATAGAAATCTGATTGTCACCCCTCATGCCCAAGATGTGAGGGCCAGACTCATACTGGCAGCATAGCCATTACCATAAATTGCATGTGTACCCCGTGTCCCCCACCCAATTATCCTCAACCTCCTTCTCTCTGCCCTGTTCCCCCCCCACTCCAATTTGTAGCCCAAGGGATGTTCTCTCACTCTGCAAGTCAAACACACCATTGTGGTCTTTCTTTCCTTTGTTCTTTCTCTTTTAGCTCCCACATATCAGTGAGTATATGTGGTATTTATCCCTCTGTGCTTTGCTTATTTCACTCAGCATAACGTTCTCCAGGCTCATCCATGTTGTTGCAAATAGGAGTATTTCATTCTTTTTTATGGCAGAATAGTATTCTATAGTAGTCTCTATTCTGTTCCATTGATCTGTGTCTCTATTTTTATGCCAGTACCATGCTGTTTTAGTTATTATAGCTTTGTAATATAGTTTAAAGTCAGTCACCAACTTTACAGCAAAAAACCAAATAACCCAATTAAAAAATGGCCAAAGGAGCTGAATAGGCATTTCTCAAAGGAAGATATATGAATGGCCGACACACTAAAAAATGCTCAACCTCACTCAGCATCCAGGAAATACAAATCAAAACCACTTTGAGATGGCATCTCACTCCAGTTAGGATGGCTAACATCCAAAAGACTGAGAATGATAAGTGCTAGAGAGGTTGTGGAGAAAAAGGAACTCTCATACACTGTTGGTGGGGCTGTAAAATGGTGCAGCCTTTATGGAAAATGGTATAGAGCTTCCTCAAACAATTACAGATAGACCTACCATATGACCCAGCAATTCCGCTGTTGGGAATATACCCAGAGGAATGGAAATCATCATGCCAAAGGGATACCTGTACTCTAATGTTTATTGTAGCTCTATTTACAATAGCAAAGAGCTGGAACTAGCCCAAATGTCCATATGTGTATATGTACACAATGGAATACTACTCTGCCATAAAAAGAATGAAATACTACCATTTACAACAATACAGATAGACTTAGAGAAAATTATATTAAGTGAAAAAAGTCAGTCACAGAAAGAGAAATACCACATGTTCTCACTTATTTGTTGGAGCTAAAAACAAACAGACAAACAAACAAATTCAAACAAATAAACGGTGGTGGGGGGGAGAAGACAGAATAACCACAAAATTTCCTTGAATTATTTAAATCAAGTGAACAGATATGATGGGGGGAGGGGCAGGAGTGGAGAGGAATGGGTAAAGGGGCTTGAAAATCAACTACAATGTATATTGAGAAGTAAAATAAAAAAAAACATTACACACATACCCACACATATACATACACACACATACACACACATATATACATTTATACATATATACATGAATATATACATTATGTATATTAGAAATGTTGATAATTGCTTTAAATAAAACAAAAGGTGGAGTCAGAGAAAATGATGGGGAGAAATAGAATTTAGTTTGAGTTCAAGGGTCAGGAAGGGATTCTGTGAAGGCATGACACTTAAACTAAGACCTAAGAGATAAATATGGGTGAACTGAGGAAAGATATGAGAGAAGAGCTGGTTAGGCAGGGATAATAGCATGGATTAGGGCTCTGAGGGGAAAGAGCTTAATAAAAATTAGGAAAACTCAAAGGTGTGTTTCAATGGAACAAAGTGGAGAGCAGTGCAAGGTGAGGTTAAAGAAGTTACCAGAGGCTTGAAGTTCATGGAAGGCTATGGATGTCATTTTGGATTGTATTCTAAGTGCAATAGGAATTTGAAGGGTTTTAAGCAAGAGAATAACATGTTGTAGCTTACATTTAAAAGATCCTTTGACTGCATGTTGAAAGTAGATAGGAAGAAAGCCATAGTGGAAGCAAAGAGAGCAGCTTGGAGGCTATAAAAATAGTCAAGGTTCGTGATGATGATTGTTTGATTTAGAGTGGTGGTAGTAGAGATGAGTTTGAGACATATTTTCAGGGTGGATTCAGTAGGATATGGTGATGGACTGGAGATTGTAAATGAGGGAGAAGGAAGAATCAAGAATGTCTGTCAGGTTTCTAAGTTTATTAACTAACTGAATGGTGGTGTTTTTTTCTGATGGGTAAGAGTAAAAGGGGAACAGGTTTAGCAAAATATCAAGATAAATTCCTTGATTGGGTCTTGACTTGAAATAGCTTTATCTAATGGGTTAATTCTACACTTGGACACAGTAGGTCAAGTGTTGATAGTTTATCATAGTTTCTCCTTTTTAAGATGCCATCAATTTTAAGATGCTGTGTAGATTTAACATCAGCTTTTTGTAAAGAAAGGAATGCTATCATGTTATATGTACACATAGATGTAATACACATCCCAATTGAACTGTTAAAGTGCAGAAAAATACATCTTCGATTTGAGGAAATTTGTTATTTCAAGCCCACTTCCATGTAAGCCACAATTGCAGTATTTTTAAGGATAATATTAAAGGACAGACTCACATAAAAAGTTTGTTTTTAATTTCTAAAATAGCTCCAGGAGATCCTTTCACAACTTTCCAGAAATGTATATCCAGTTGTCTACTGGATATCTTTACTTGAATGTCCCACAAGTATCTCAAGGTTCTATGTGTTTGAAATGGAATTCACTCTCTCCTATTTATCTCAAGTCTGCTTCTTCTCCTAAACCTCCTATTTTGGTTAATGGCACCACCATCTCTTCAGTTCCTTCTTTTATTTGTTTATTAATCCATTCAACATGTTTATTCAGCTCCAACTAGCAGCAGATATTGTGTTCTAAAACCCCTTTTTATGTCCCTTATCTTGCTGAAGGATTCAAGAATTATAGTAGCTTAGCCATGTGACTTGATTTGGCCAATGGGATAGTAAATGTGATACAAGTGGAGACTTAAAAAAGTGCTTGCACATTGGGGCTTGCTGTGGAGTGGCTGTCCTCCCAAACTCATTGAGGTTTGATCTCCACTGTGACAGTGTTATGAGGCTGGGAAATCCTATTGTGGTAATTGAAAGGTGGGGCCTTGAAGAGGTGATTACATCATGAGGACCATGCCCTAGAAAATAGATTAACCTGTTAATGGTTTAATGATGGTCATAGGCTTGGTTCTGAGGGCTTTAAAAGAGCCAGTGAGGAAGTTTAGCTTTCTTTCTGCTTCTGCTATTTCGCCTTGTGATATCCTGCAACACTGTAGAATTACCACCAGGAAAAGGTCCTCACCAGATGTGTTCTCTGGACTTTGGACTTCACAGCCTCCAAAACTGTAAGAAATAAATTCTGTTTCCTTATACATTACCCAGTTTCAGGTATTTTGTTATAAGGAACAGAAATGGGCTAATACAGGGCTTGACTTCTCTTGCTGCTCTTGGGAACTTTGTGATTACCATTATGTGAATAAGTCCAGGCTAGCCAGCTGGATGATGAGTCCTATATTTATGCTCTTCCTATTATCCCATCTGACATCAAGTCAACAGCCACACCTGTGAGTGAGGCCATTCTTCATCTAGCCCCAACCAAGCTGGCCCAGATCAGAAGAACTGCCAGGACAATTCACAGAAGTATGAGAAATAATATGTGTTTGTAGTCTTAAGCCCTAAGTTATGTGTGCTTTGTTATGCAGCAAAATCTAACTGATAAAAGGGTCCATTGGGCCATTTCCTTAGTACTTCTGTAGGGGTGGGAGTTGAGGAAGGACTCTGATTTCAAACCTGTGTTCTGCTATTATTTTGATACCTTAGGCAAGAAAAATGCTATTCTAACATCCTGTTATGTTAGACATTAGTTTCTCCAATTTTACAGTGGGGAAAACTGAGGCTCATAGAAATTAAGGGGCTTGTCTAACATCATACAACTAATAAGTTGTAGAGATACAATTTGAACCCCGTAATTTTAAAATCCAAAGCCATTGGCTTTTTAAAAAATAATACCAAACTACAGCTTTTTTTTTTTTTTTGTCTTTTGTCTTTTTCCGTGTCCGGCAACGGATCGCAACCCTCAGTGTTGCCCCGGTACCGGACCAGGGACCGGCAACGGGATCGCACCCCTTGGTGTTGCTCCCGTGCCTCGCTCAGCCAGTGAGCGGGAACCGGTCTGTATGTGGGATCCGAACCCTCGGGCGGGAGCGCCGCTGCACTTCCCAAGCGGCGCACTATCCAGTGCACCACTGGGCCGGCCCCCAAACTACAGCTTTTAAACAGTCTGGATTAATACTATGAAGGATGTAGAATGATTCTATACATCCTAAAATGCTTCAAAATAACTTTTATTTTTCTGCAAAACAAAGCAAAACAATGCCTCCCCAAGCTGATATGTCATATTATACATTTTGTGTGGTTAAGAGACTCTAAGATAGAATAGTACTTAATATGTTTCAATTCCAAAGCGTTGGATTTATAATCTCCTTTTAATTAAACTGATGTATATATTTACATGTTCTTGTATAAATAAACATCTGTGCAGTCCATTATAAGTACTTGAGATGATTACATTTTCTCTTAGGGAAGAGTCCCTTCATTCTGTTACTACAATTTGTTTACTTATTCTCTTACATCTCCATTTCATATTCATACTCAGCCCTTTGAGGACTAATAGTGCATTTCTTTTCCTGGTTTGCTTTTTTTTTTTGTATGGTATCAATTACTAGAAAGAGTGAAGTAGATCCTCTGCGGGGCACAACCTTCTGCATGGATATAAATTGGAAACTTAAACACATTAAAAATATATTTAATGAAAACTCTAATTTCTAAAGTAATTCCTAAAGGACTCTAATTACAAAGGGTAAAGAATATGTTTGAATGTGTATTCTAATACACTAAAAGTTTTTTTCCATTTGATTAAATATTATATAAGTATGCTTAATTACAAGTGTAGAGAATATAAATTTCCAGTGGCCAAAAACTTGGGGGTTGGGTGGAGACTAAAATTAGTCTTTATCTTGAACTTGCTTTATAGCAGAGAATGTAATCAAGTCAGTTCCATATAAATTCAGTACCTTCCAGTTTCTTTTTTTCCATGTCATTTCAAATTAAAACTCTAACCATGAGTTTTTACTTCATTCACTTTTCTCTATGAGCTCCTAGTTACATTCTACTTCTCTCACAGAATTTTATCCTAATATATCATTTTTTTACAACTTATTTTATTTTATTTTGTTTTTAGTTGATGAACAATAATTTTATATATTTATGGGGTACAATGTAATGTTTTAATCCATGTATACGTTGTGGAATGAACAAATCAGGCTAATTAACAAATCTGTCACCTCACATAATTATCATTTCTTTGTGATAAGAACATTTAAAATCTACTCTCTTAGCAATTTTGAAATATACAATACATTATTATTAACTATAGTCACTGTGTGAGAAGGGGGAATGGAGAAGATACTTTGAGCCTAAAGAAGGAAGTGGTAAGTAATCAGAGCTATTTATTAATGGGAGTAACTTACATACAGGAAAATTGCACACAGCAAAGTCTCAGATGTCAGCAGATGAGAGTTCTGTCTGTCTGGGGTGAGATAATGTTTATACAGCAAAAGTCCCTGTGACTTTAAAATAACTTCAAGGAAACATCTTAAGAAAAATAAGTCGATAACATTATTTACCATTATTTATGAATCTTGTGATTCATGAGGCAGGGGGGTCTTGTGATGTTAGTGCTCAGACCACTGACACCACCTGCTGTAGTAAATCATTCACTCCATGAAACCTATGTTTCTTTTACAGCTTTCCCTGAGGTTGATGTATAACTGGTTAGTGAAAGAAAGAAATTAGGTTAAGCAGAAGTTAACATGGTAGGTGGGGAACAAAATGGTGTTGGTTTTGTTTACCCTCTAACAGTCACCTTGCTGTGCAATAGATCACCAGACCTTATTCCACTAGAGGCTGAGGTGAGGGGAGAGCAGTAGGGGAAAGGGGAAATGTTGATCAAAGGGTACAAAGTATCCTAATATAATGGAAGTCTGTTACTTCTCTGCAGAAATGTACATAAATGAAAACTTAATTTAAAAAAAAATTTTAGTGTCCTTTATGGGGCTGTAAGTGTGAAAAAACCTTTCTTATGGATTAAATTAAATTTCTCTGTATTAATCCGTTTCTGTTGCTTATAACAAAATACCTGGAACTGGGTAATTTGTTTAAAAAACAAAATTTATTCCTTACAGTTTTGGAGGCTGGGAAGATGAAGGTTCAGGGAACACAGCTCGTGAAGGCATTCCTTGGTGGTGGCTTCAGTGACACAGGGAATCACATTTGAGATGGTGGAAGCAGAGAAAGAGAGACGCTCATGTGCTCTTCTTTTAAAGCCCTCAGAACCATGCCCATGATGACCATTATTAATCCATTCACTGGGGCACGATCCTCAGAATCTAATCACCTGTTCAAGGCCCCACCTTTCAATTACCATAATAGGATTTCCCATCCTAAACAGTTATGGTGGGGATTAACCTTCGATAACTTTGGGGGGCCATTCAATCTACTGTACTCTCTTACAGGCATTTCCCTTAATAGATCCTTGCTTATTTAATCTTGTCTTGACATCTGCTTCTAAGAGGACCTGTACTAACACATCTGTCTTTAACTTACTGATTCATAGAAATCTTTTCTGTAGTTTAGATATGGGCCCTTTGTTTGTTATATGTATTACAAATATCTTTTCCCAGTCTGAGGTTTGCCTTTTCAGTCATTGACTGATATCTTTTGATGAAAAGTTCTTCAGTGTAATGCAGTGTAGTTTATTAATGGGTATTATTTTCATGTCCATTAAAAAATTTTATTCCCTTATGTCTGCCATGAAAGTAATCTACTAAGTTATCTTCTAGAAGGTTTATTGTTTTTTATTTCATATTTAGATCCACCAGACTCCTAAATTAATTTTCGTACATGGTGTGAAATAGAAGTTAAGTTTCTTATACTTTCCATGTAGATATTAATTTGACCCAGAACTATTTATTGAAAATGCCACCCTTTCTCTTCTTCTCTGTGGTACCATTTTTGTCATAAATTGTCACTATACATGTGGGAGTTTGTTGTCTGGACTATTAGTTCTGTTCCATTGGTCTATCTGTCCTCGGGCCAACACAGTACTGTCTTAATTTTTGTAGCTGTAGAGTAAGTTGATGTCCAGTAGATTGAGTTCTCCCACCTTGCTTTTCAAGAGTGTGTTGGCTGTTTGATTTCCATACTAGTAATTTCTACCCTTATTTTTACCTTAACTCTACTTTTTAAAAAACTCTACTTTTTTGTATTAATACGGTATTCTTTTTCTAACTTCTTGAGACAGATGTTTAGATCATTGTTTTTCAGGGATTGTTTCTAATATATGTATTTAATTCTATGAATTTCTCTCTAAGCATAGGTTTAGCTGCATCCAAAAGTTTTGATATTCTTAAAAAAATTATCATTCAGTTGAAAGTATCTTTTGACTTTTGTTATGATTACTTCTTTCATCCATGGGTCATTTAATTAAGTACTATTTAATTTCCAAATATTTCAATGCTTTTCTAGTTATATTTCTGTTATCTGTTTCTACCTTAATTTTGCTTTGGTCAGAGAACATAAATTGACACATGGTGAACTTTTTAAATGTCCCAGGTGCACTTGAGAAAAATGTGTGCATTGCAGTTATGGGGTTCAGTGCTCTACATGTATAAATTAGGTCAAGTTTGCTAGCCATGCTTCTCAAAGTTATCCTTTGGTCTGCTTTTTCCATTGGTTACTGAGAAAGTGTATTAAAATATTCCACTAAGTTTATGGAATTTTCTGTTTATCCTTTTAGTTATGTCAAGTTTTGCTTTATATATTTTTGAGGCTATGTTATGTGGTATACGACGATGTATTGTATTCTTGAAAATCACTAAAAGAGTAGTTTTTAAGTGTTGTCACCACAAAAAATAAGTATGTGAAGTAGTGCATATGTTAATTACCTTGGTAAAGCCAATTTACAGTGTACACATGTTTCAAGACATCATGTTGTACAGGATAAATATATACAATTTTTTGTTAATTAAAAAATAAATTAATTAAAAACAAAAAACAAGCAAAAAATGTATCTTCTTAGTGAACTGAATATTTTTTCTTTTCTTTTTTTTTGTTTTTTTGTTTTTTTTTTCGTTAAACTTTTATTTTGTCAATATACAATGTATATGATTATTATGGCCCATCTCCGACACCTCCCTCCCTCCTCCCTCTCTCCCCTCCCCCCCCAGAAAGTCCTTTCCATTTGCTTGTTGTAACAACCGGTTTTTTTTGTGTGTGTATGTGGGTGAATTAATTTGTTTATTTTTTAGCTCCCACCAATGAGTGAGAACATGTGGTATTTCTTTTTCTCTGCCTGACTCGTTTCACTCAATATTATTCTCTCAAGGTCCATCCATGTTGTTGCAAATGGCAGTATTTCATTCGTTTTTATAGCTGAGTAATATTCCATTATGTATATATACCACATTTTCCTTATCCACTCATCCGATGATGGACATTTGGGCTGATTCCAACTCTTGGCTATTGTAAAGAGTGCTGCAATGAACATTGGGGTACAGGTATACCTTCGACTTGATGATTTCCATTCCTTTGGATATATTCCCAGCAGTGGGATAGCTGGATCATATGGTAAATCTATCTTCAGCTGTTTGAGGAACCTCCAAACCATTTTCCATAGGGGTTGCACCATTATGCATTCCCACCAACAATGTAAGAGAGTTCCTTTTTCTCCGCAACCACGCCAGCATTTATCGTTCAGCGTCTTTTGGATTTTAGCCATCCTAACTGGGGTGAGATGGTATCTCAGTGTGGTTTTGATTTGCATTTCCCGGATGCTGAGTGATGTTGAGCATTTTTTCATATGACTGTTACTTGTTTTTTTTCTTGTAAAGTTGTTTAAGTTCCTTGTAAATTTAAAACAAACAACCCCCCCAAAAAAACCCCAAAAATATCCTACCCAAGACACAGTATAGTTAAATTTGCAAAGCTCAAACACAAAGAGAGAATTCTAAAAGCAACAAGAGAAAAGCATCAGGTCACTTATAGGGGAACCCCCATCAAACTTACAGCAGACCTCTTAACAGAAACCCTACAGGCCAGAAGAAAGTGGAATGGTATATTCAAAATACTAAAAGAAAAAAAAAATTGCCAGCTGAGAATTCTTTACCCTGCAAGGCTCTCCTTCAGAAATGAAGGAGAAATAGTGTATTTCCCAGACAAACAAAAGTTGTGGGAGTTCACCACCACCCAACCAGCCCTTCAAGAAATTCTCAAGGGAGTTATTCATCTGGAGTTTGAATATTGGTGACCATCATCACAAATACATAAGAAAGAGCAAAATGCACCGTTAAAACAAAATTCCAGGAAGAAAGAAGAAGAAGCTAAATCATCCCACCTTAAATCTCCAACTAACATTGAAGAAGAGAAATAAAAGAGGAAATGATGATCAAAAGATATTTAAACCATCTAAACAAGAAGCAATTAAGTGACAGGAATTAAACAACAATTTTCAGTAACTACCCTAAATGTGAATGGACTAAACTCCCCATTCAAAAGACATAGGCTGACTAACTGGATTAAAAAGCTACACCCAAGTATATACTGTCTTCAAGAGATACACCTCACTGGTAGAGACACATACAGACCAAAATTGAAAGGATGGAAAAAGATATACCATGCAAATGGAAACTAAAAGTGAGCAGGAGTAGCTATTCTTATATCACACAAAATAGACTTTAAACCAAAAAACATAAAAAGAGACAAAGAAGGCCACTATATAATGTTAAAAGGATCTATCCACCTAGAAGACATAACAATAATAAATATACATGCACCCAATACTGGAGCACCCAGATATAAAAAGCAAACACTCTTAGACCTAAAGAATGAAATAGGCCCTAATGAATTAATATGGGTGGGTGATCTGAACACCCCTCTGTCAGTATGGGACAGATCTTCCAGGCAACAAGTCAACAAAGAGACACAGGATTAAATCTACTCCTTAGACCAACTAGACCTGGTAGATAAATACAGAATATTTCACCCAGGAACTAAAGAATATAGTTTCTTCTCATCAGCTCATGGATCAATCTCCAGGATGGACCACATATTAGGTCACAAATCTAGTCTCAGCAAATTTAAAAATATCAGAATCATTCCAAGTATCTTCTCAGACCACAATAGAATAAAATTGGAAATTGACTATAAGAGAAACTCTGGAAACTACACAAATACATGGAAACTAAACAATAGGTTCCTGAGTGACCTATGAGTCCAAGAAGAAATTAAACAGGAAATCAAAAAATTTCTAGAAACTAATGAAAATAAAGATACATCATACCAAAATCTGTGGGATACTGCAAAAGCAGTACTCAGGGACAAATTTATTGCAATAAATGCTTACATCAAAAGAACAGAAAGATTTTAAATAAATGACCTAACACTATGCCTCAAAGAACTTGAAAAACAACAGCAATCCAAACCTAAAGGTAGTAGAAGGAATGAAATAATTAAGATCAGAGCAGAACTAAATGAAATAGAATCCCAAAAAACAATAGAAAAGATCAACAAAACAAAAAGATGGTTTTTCAAGAAGATAAATAAAATAGACAAACCATTAGGTAGGTTAACAAAAAGAAGAAGAGAGAAGACCCAAATAACAAAAATCAGAAATGGAAAGGGAGACATAACAACTGGTACCACAGAAATAAAAAGAATCATTAGGGCTATAATAAACAATGGTATGACAATAAATATGAAAATCTGTAAGATATGGATAAGTTTCTAGACACAGACAAACTACCAAAACTGAACCAAGGAGAGATAGAAACCTGAACAGACCAATAAATAGCAATGAGATTGAAGTGGTAATTAGCAATCTTACAACAAAGAAAAGTCCGGGTCCGGATGGCTTTATAGCTGAATTCTATCAAACTTTTAAAGAGGAGTTAATACCAATTCTCCTCAAACTATCTGAAACAATTGAAACAGAATCTACTCTCCCAAATTCATTCTATGAGGCCAACATAACTCTGATACCAAAACTAGATAAAGACACAACAACAAAAAAAGAAAATTACAGGCTAATATCCTTGATGAACATAGATGCAAAAATCCTCAACAAAATATTAGCGATCAGAATACAGCAACACATTAAAAAAATTATCCACTATGATGAAGTGGGGTTCATCCCAGGGATGCAAGGATGATTCAGCATATGAATGTCAATAAATGTGATGTGTCACATTAACAAACTCAAGGACAAAGACCATATGATTATCTCAATAGATGCTGAAAAAGCATTTGACAAAATTCATGATGAAGACTCTCAACAAATTAGGTATAGAGGAAAAGTATCTCATCACAATAAAAGCCATTTATGACAAGCCCACCACGAGTATCACCCTGAATGGGGAAAAACGGGGGGCCGTTTCCTTAAGAACAGGAACAAGACAAGGATACTCACTCTCTCTACTATTTAACATGGTACTGGATGCACTAGCCAGAGCACTGAGGCAAGAGAAAGAAATAAAGAGAATCCATATTGGAAAAGATAAAGTCAAACTGTCTGTATTTGCAGATGACATGATACTATGTAGAGAAGAACCTAAAGACTCTGTCAAAAAACTAGAGCTGGTTGATAACTTCAGTAATGTTGCAGGATACAAAATAAATGCTCAAAAATTATTTGCATTCATATACTCAAATAATGAACTAACAGAAAGAGAAATAAGTAAGCCCATTAACAATTGTCACACACACACACGCAAAAACACCTAGGGATCAATTTAACCAATGTGGTGAAAGACCGCTACAATGAGAACTACAAACCACTTCTGAAAGAAATTAAAGAAGACATGAAAAGATGGAAAGATATTCCATGCTCCTGGATTTAAAGGATTAGCCATGTGGAAATGTCTGTACTACCCAGAGCTATCTATAAATTCAATGCAATCCCTATCAAAATACCAGTGACATTCTTCACAAAAATGGAAAAAACAATCTTACCTTTCATATGGAAAAACAAAAGACCCCGAATAGCCAAAGCAATCCTGATCAAGAAAAATAAAGCCGGAGGCATAACACTACCTGACTTCAAATTATACTACAAAGCTATTGTAACCAAAACAGCATGATACTGGCATAAAAAATAGACATTTGGAACAGAGGAGTAGAACTGAGAATCCAGAAATCACCCCTCAGGCTTACAGCCATCTGATATTGGACAAAGGCAGCAAAAATCTACGTTGGGGAAAAGACTTCCTCTTCAACAAGTCATGTTAGGAAAACTGGATATCCATATGCAGAAGAATGAAACTAGATATGCATTTCTTACCATACACTGAAATCAATTCAAAATGGATTAAAGACTTAAGTATAAGACCCGAAACTGTAAAATTACTAAGGGAAAATATAGGGCAAACACTTCAAGAACTAGGTCTGGGCACAGACTTTATGAACAGGAGACCAAAAGCACAAGCAGTAAAAGAAAAAAAAAAAAACCCCAAAACCCAAAAAACAAATGGGACTATATCAAACTAAAAAGCTTCTGTGCAGCAAGGGAAACAATCAACAACGTGAAATGACAAACTACAGAGTGGGAGAAAATTTTTGCTAACTATGCATCTGACGTGGGATTAATATCCATAATGTACAAGGAACTCAGACAATTTTATAGTAATAACCAAATAACCCAATTTAAAAATGGGCAAAGGAGCTGAATAGACATTTTTCAAAGGAAGACATACGAATGGCGAACAGATACGTGAAAAAATGCTCAACATCACTAGTAATCAGGGAAATGCAAGTTAAAACTACGTTGAGATACCACCTCACCTCAGTTAGACTAGCTATAATCAAAAAGACGGTGAATAACAAATGCTGGCGAGTGTGTGGGGAGAAGGGAACACTCCCACACTGTTGGTGGGACTGTAAATTAGTACAACCACTATGGAAAACAGTATGGAGCTTCAAACAACTACAGATAGATCTTCCATACAATCCAGCAATCCCACTTCTGGGTATATACCCAGAGGAATGGAAATCATCATGTCGAAGGGATACCTGCACTCCCATGTTTGTTGCAGCTTTGTTTACAATAGCCAAGACATGGAACCAACCTAAATGCCCATTGATGGATGATTGGATAAGGAAACTGTGGTCTATATACACCACAGAATACTACTGAGATTAAAAAAAAAAAAGAATGAAATACTCCCATTTGCAAGAACATGGATGAGCCTAGATGATGAGTGAAATAAGCAAAGCACAGAGTGATGTACTCAATCATATGTGGGAGCTAAGAGAGAAAAAAGGAAGGAAAGAAAGACCACAATATTGCATTGGACTTCCAGAGGGAGAGAAGATTCCTTAGGCTACAAAGTGGAGTTGGGGGGTGAAGGGGAGAAGGGGGAGGAAGGTTGGGGATAATTGGTTTGGTGACATGGGGTACAAATGCATTTTGTGGTAATGGGTATACAGCCACTATGAATCTGGCCCCCACATCATGGGCATGAGGGGTGACAATCAACTTTGTATCTCATGAATATTCATAACCGGTAAAAACATACATTTTCTTAAAAAAAGACAGAATAACAAATGGTGGCGAGGATGAGGAGAAAAGGGAACCCTCATATACTCTTAGTGGGACTGTAAATTAGTGAAACTTTATGGAAAACAGTATGGATGTTCCTCAAATAACTACAGATTGAACTACCATATAATACAGTAATTTCACTGCTGGTAATATACCCACAGGAATGGAAATCATCATTTTGAAGGAATACCCACACTCTCATGTTTTTTTCAGCTCTATTTATAATAGAGAAGGGTTGGAACCAACCTAAATGTTCATGGATGAATGACTGGATAAGAAAAATGCGATATATAAACATGCTGGAATACTACTCAACCATAAAAAAGAATGAAATTCTGCCATTCACAGCAGCATGGATGAGCTTGGAGAAAACTATGTTAAGTGAAATAAGCCATGCAGAAAAAGAGAAATACAGAATATCTTTACTCATAGTGGGAGCTAAGATACGAAAAGAAAGAAAGACAAAAATTAAATGTTGAACTTTCAGAAGCAGAGAACAGACCTATATCTACTAGAGGTGCAAAAGGTGATGGGGAGGAGAGATAGGGAGTATCTGGGGAACGAACACAAAAAGTAATTACAATTTGTAATGGTGAACATGCTAATAAAATTGATTTGATCATCACCTACTGTACACAAATACTGATAACTCTGTACCCCATAAATATGTATAAATAAAAATAATTAACAAAAAGAAAATTATGTTAGGTGAAATAAATTAGGCACAGGAAAAGAAATACTACATGTCCTTACTCATAAGTGGGAGCTAAAAAAATAAATAAGTAAAAAAAAAAAAAAAAAAAGAATGGTTATACTTTTTTCTGCCCAGACTGCTAATTATTACTCTGGGTTTTAGAAAACTTATCTAGTAAAATATAAATAAACAAAAACACTTTCCAGGTGCTTTTCCCCAAAGGAAAGAAGTAAACGTATCTGAGACATCACTTTTGAGAAGAATATAGTTTGTCACATGTCTGTTCTGGCATGGAGAGTCATATGTGTCAGTCTGAGCTTTCAAAAGGAGAGCACAGAAGTGAAGCCACCAGAGGTGGGAAAGGAGGACGGGGGTTAGTGAGAAATTCGTTAAGGGCCAAATGATTATATTACAAAAAATGATTACATTGTGTGATGTTGAATATACTGATTATATGATTAGTATGATTAGTATTTAACTAATGTTGAATATACTAATTATCTTAAAAATCCACGAATATGCATAATCAATAAAAAAAATAAAAATACTCATGTTGAGCATTTTCCATATACTTGTAAATTTGTATGTCTTCTTTTGAGAAATGTCTATTTCAGCTCCTTTGCCCATTTTAAAATCAGATTTTTTAAAACTATTGTTTGAGTTTGTTGTATATTCTAGATATTAATCACTTGTTTGATGCATAGCTTGAAAATATTTTCCCCCATTCTGCAGGTGTCTTTTGTTGCCTATCTTTAGACACCTTATTCATAAAATCTTTGCATTTAAGTCTTTAGTCCATTTTGAGTTGATTTTGGTATATGGTGAGAGATAAGGGGTCTAGTTTTATTCTTCTGCTTAAGGATCTCCAGTTTTCCCAGCACCATTTATTGAGGAGACTGTCCTTTCCCCAATGTATGTTCTTTGGTAAAAAGTCAGTTTGCTATAAGTATGTGGATTTGCTTCTGAATTCTCTTTTCTGTTTCATTGGTATATGTGTCTGTTTTTGTACCAGTACCATGCTGTTTTGATTTTTATTTCTTTGTAGTATATTTTGAAGTTAGGGAATGTGATGCCCCCTACTTTGTTCTTTTTCCTCACGATTGCTTTGGCTATTCAGGATCACTTGTTGTTCTATATAAACTTTTGAATTGTTTTTTCTATTTCTGTGAAGTATGGCATTGGTAGTTTGACAGGGATTGCATTGAATCTGTAGATAACTTTGAGTAGTTTGGTCATCTTGACAATATTGTTTCTTCCAATCCATGTGCATGGGATATCTTTCCATTTTTTGTGTGTCTTCTTTAATCTGTGCTTTACAGTTTTTCTTTCACCTCCTTCACTGAATTTATTCCTAGGAATTTTATTTTTTCTGTTGCTATTAGAAATGAAATTGCTTTCTTGATTTCTTTTTCTGCTAATTTGTTGTTGGTGTATAGAAGTGCTACTGATTTTTGCATGTTGATTTTGTATCCTTCAACTTTACTATGTTTGTTGTCAGGTCTAGGAGTTTTTTGGTAGAGTATTTAGGTTTCTCTCTATATAAAATCATGTCATCTACAAACAGGTACAATATGACTTCCTACTTTCTAATTTGAGTGCCCTGTATTTCTTTCTTTTGCCTGATTGTTCTGGCTAGAACTTCCAGCACTATGTTGAATAAATGTGGTGAGAGTGAAGATTCTTGTCTTGTTTCAATTCCTAGGTAAAAAGCTTTCAGCTTTTCCCCATTCAGTATGATGTTAGCTGTGAGTTTGTCATATATAGCCTTTATTGTATAAAGATACTTTCCTTCTATACCTAATTTGTTGAGTTTTTTTTACAATGAAAGGATGTTGAAAGTTATCAAATGCTTTTCCTGAATTTATTGAAATGGTCATATGGCTTTTTTCTCTTTTATTCTATTCATGTGATATATTACATTTATTGATTTGCATATGTTAAACTTGTTCATGGTGTATAATCTTTTTGATGAGCTGTTGGATTGGGTTTGCTAGTATTTTACTGAGGATCTTTCCTGCATCTGTGTTCATCAAGGATATTGGCCTGTAATTTTCTTTTTTTTTGTTGTATCCTTGCCTATTCTTGGTATCAGGGTAATGCTGGCCTTGTAGTATGAGTTTGGAATAATTCCATCCACTTCAATTTTTTTCAAATAGTTTAAGAAGTATTTGGGCCGGCCTGTGGCTCACTCGGTAGAGTGCGGTGCTGATAGCACCAAGGCCGCGGGTTCGCATCCTATATAGGGATGGCCGGTTGGCTCACTGGCTGAGCGTGGTGCTGACAGCACCAAGCCAAGGGTTGAGATCCCCTTACCGGTCATCTTTTAAAAAAAAAAA